>NC_137235.1:15645070-15665070 GCF_949987685.1 Ammodytes marinus
GTCTCTGTGATATCTACAAAATCCATGGTAACAACGTTGCCATGACCACCTTAAACCCACTGGCAAAATACTTTTTTTTTGAGAAGTAATGTCAAAAATGTATGCAAAAGATTTCCTCCAGAGGACACAGTGTGGTGAATGATTTAAAAATGTCCTTTTCCACTTTGTTAAGGCAGAAACATGTAAGAATCTCCAACATACAGCCCCCTCCTCCCCTTCCCACACCACACACACACACACACACACACACACACACACACACACACACACACACACACACACACACACACACACGCACACACACACACGCACACACACATATCCACCCACAAACACACAGACATATGCACAAACGCACAACACACCCTGACAGACCGTCTGCTCATAAGTAGAGATAAATTATAGATCATGTTCCCACTCAGTGCTTGAGCCTCTGCCAGACAGAGTATCTGCCTGCAATGCTGAGACAGTGTTTCAGCATCTCATCTCGTTCAAAACTAAAAAAAGAAAATTGGTCACAGACAATACAATGATTGACACTTAAACCTTTACCACTTTACTATTTTTGGGTGAAGTTGATTTTTAAACCAACTAAGTTTTATAGTTTTATTCGCTGGGATCAATTTGCTAGAATAATTTAACACATTGTTTCATATGGGTGGTTCAAAGAAGATATTTTGTTTTACAAATGTGTTGTTACTTACAGTTATTAAACAATTCTATAAAAGTATTCATTAATTTATATGTATACTATACATATACCTATTTACCTCTCTAAAGGTTTTTGGCAGTTTGTAAAGGGCCAACTTTGAGCTCAAACACCAAAAGCAGGTGTACCAGATTCAGTGTTTTAGATGTGTACACATTCAACCTTTATGAAATTATACGTTATCTCACTTGATGAAAATCAAGAAAATGGTTCCACAAACAAATTGCAATGTCTCATCTTAACCAATTCCCATCTTGACAAGATCAGCAAAGGACAATGCCTACAATAACAATCACTGGGGGAGGGTGGTTTATACTTTTTGTAAAATTCAGCTTTGATCTGTCTATTACAGCAGGTCAACCAGGTTAATTATACATCTTACTGCAAAAATAACTATATTTCTGTTTTGTTCTGTTAATAAAAATAAATACAAAATGGTCGCTTAATTACTTGCTGAAATTCCTGCTGAATATATTTCCCCCTGAAAGCTTATTCTCCTCATCCATGACTTATTATACTTAGTCCGGTACTTTTCTATTTAATCCCGCAGTCCTCACCCAAATGTCTTTCTCCTTAAGTGCATCACATTTGTTTTTTTTAATAAACCCCTTGTTCCCCACTCCTTGGTGTAACTTCTTTGTCATAAAATGATTTGTCTTATAGGAGCGAAGGGCCTCTCAACCTCATCCTGCACATCATTACAGTAACTTTTGCTGCAGAAAAAATGAAGAGAGACAAAAAAAAGTTAATGATTGGAAAAAGGGCTGTGACATTTGAGGTGGTAGTTAGCTGGATTCTCTCCGGTAATCAAGAACATCAGGACAGAACATTGCAGATGAGTCAAAAAAACAGTGCCAAGGATATAACTACACAGAGATGAAAAATAACAATGCAAAACAATTACCATCAGAAACAGGGACAATTATTGTTACTACTCGAAACACCCTTATCCTGCTTAAAAATATGCTTTACAAACAGCTTTGCACTTGGGAATCTTGAGTGATTTCGTGACACGTATAGACAACAATGTCTTCAATGTAGCTCCCTCTTTGCTTCTCGTAGTAAAAGGACAATGACTGAAATAAACCAAACAGGTCAGATGATAGCAGCCTAATAGCATCTCTTCATCTCCATTTCTTTTAGAAGAAGTGAAAAAAATATAAAACGGTTGCAAAATGTAACCTAATAACACTCTCTCTTCTGCGCCTATCTCTCTACAGTAACTCTGCCTCTGCATGCAGGCATCTCTCTCTCTCTCTCTCTCTCTCTCTCTCCCCCTCGCTCTCTCTCTCTAAGCTGCTGACTCTGCAGAGCTTTACATTGACCAATGTTCTAATTATAGACCGTACGTGAACTTGTTTGAGTGGTATGTGATTGTGTGTGTCCTGTCCTTCGTACCCTTTTACTCCCTGGAGAGTTTAAAAGCGTGCATCTGTATGCGGGACATGTATCCATGCACATGTAGGCTTTGTGTGTATGCAGTTTGCATGTGTAATGTATGATTTCCTCTGTATGGTACATTTTGGCTGGTTCTATGCATGTGTCTCTGTGGAATCATGTGAGTTTTTATTTGAGCCAGATCTTCTTCTTTTTATTTATTTATTTATTTATTGCTAATCCCCGTCTCTGGCCCAAAAAATAGAGAGTGAGTCTCAGTCTTTATCCATGGGACTTTTGGGAGGAGAGGAAGAAAGGAGAAGGGAAAGGGAAAAGAGACGGGGGAAGAGACTGTAAATGGGGAGATGGGAAGAGATTTAAAGTAACAAGGGACACGGAAGAGAACAAGGGGAGGAAGTGGGACTCCAGGGAGTCATAGGTGAAGGCGGAGGGAGAGGTTGAAAAAAGGTGAAAAGAGAGTGGGTGATGCACAGAGAAGGAGGGGGAGTGGGAGGAAGCAGCGGCAGCACAGAAGAATATTGGAAGTATAAGCAGATATCCCCAATGGCCAGACTCAAACACATATAGAGAGAGGGGTCTGAGGCGCTAATTATTCAAATAGGGATGACAATGCACACTTTCATGCATTAATCTCCTCAAATGAATCTCCTCATTGTGTTGCACCTGGTTGTATATGCACAAAGAGCATAGGAAGTAAAGTAAAGCTTGGGAACAGGGCTTAAAATTCCATACTGTCTCATCTCCTGACAAGCGTGTTTTATTTAGATTGAATGCACAGTGAATTTAAGAAGAATCACCTATACATGTAAAGTCCCTGGAGGAGACATAAGTCCCTTTCACACAAGAACTCTCGAAAATGTTAGGATAAAATGATCCAGAAAATGTGCGGATCTACCCTTTCATATAGCACACAACAATTCTCATATGTTGGAAATTATTATTTTATTTTTAGTTGGAATGGGCTTCTGATGCTACTTGTTAAGTGTACAGGAAGATGAGAGCAACTGGAGAAACAAATAACCAAAAGAAGGGGAGTTCCAGGTATGTCTTAGCCTGGACTGTCACATAAACACACACGCACATAGCTACAGCACACTCATGGTCAGAACCATATGTGAGTAGCCAGTTACAATGTTGGTGCAGTTGATACACTTCTTGTTTGGACATACTGTAGGTACAGACTTTAAAAACACAGGGGCATCAGCAATAGAGGGAGATGAAGAGAGACACAGGGGCCTGTTGTAAAGGAAAACTGTCATGGGTGAAAGTTTGGGTAGCAAACAGAGGACAAGTGGTCCTCCTCTCACTATGGAAACAGGGTTGGAGTGCAGCCCATTTTTGAGAGCAAAAAAAACTTTCAAACAGTTGAGAAGGAAAATGGGAGAATGGAGAGAATTGTGCTTGTGGGCAGAGAGTGAAGGAGTGAAAGAAACTAGGAGGGAGACGAAAGAAGACAGCAGAAAGGGACAGACAAAGTGGGAGGCTAAGGGGAGAGGGAGAGGGATAAAAAGGGGATACAATGTAAGGATTTGGGGGAGTGAGGAGGGTGAGGAAGTTTTAAAGAGCAGGAGCAAGGGAGCAGGAGTAGAGAGGGCTGGAAAGTCATATAAAGAGGGAGGTAGGGAGAGAGAATCAGGCCATTCATCCATGCCTCTGGAGATGGACGCAGTCTGAATTCAGGATAACTCATTTAAACGCCAACTCCACTTTGTCCCACAGCACCTCTGTCAGTCTCTGCTATAGTTACCAAGTGGCTGTGACCCATCCAGAATACCTTAACACCATGACTGACAGCAATTTGAAGTATGACACCCACAACCACACACTCTCCTGTGCACACACACACACACACACACACACACACACACACACACACACACACACACACACGCGCAAACCATCATGCACGTAAAAAGGACTGCGGTTTCCTCGTGCCGTGTTGTTCATGTTTTTAGGGCAATAAACATGATCAGAGGAATAGCCCGGAAAGCAATGCTTGTTACTAATGTGTAAGCTAATGGGGATTCTGGTGATAAATAATACACACATGTGCACATCCGCATGCATATGCAGGACACACACACAAACACACTCTGCATGCCCCAGGAAACATGCTGGAGTGCACACAATCTCCCTTCGCTGGAACCAGAGAGTTTCCTTAACCCTGTCAGATAATTGGTCTCGAGGGATATAATGCAGCTTAAAGCTAAAACGTAAAGCTCAATACGGCTGTAAACACACACACTCAAACGTAAGAACAAATGTTACAGACGTACGCAAAACAGAACACACGTAGACGCAAACAGGGATATAAATCATGTAAGTTGGTGTTCTGACGACAAAAATGAAAGCTGATGAATGCCAAAGCAATAAAGACACAAGTCAATCAATTCTGCTGCCTTAGCATCTGCGGCACCAAGAACAGTGAAGGCACAGTCAGGCACACTGTCCTGATAATGCTGTGTTTTTTCTACCCAGCCATGCATGTGTTCTTCTTCTTTTCTCCAGTTTTCGCTTTGCAGTGTTATACTTTAGAAACAGCAGCACATCCCCAAAGGTTTTTGACCGAGCGCTCTGCCTGTGTGTCTCCACGCGCGCGCGCGTGTGTGTGTGTGTGTCTCTGTGTGTGTCTATTGGAGTAAGCCTGTGTGACCTTGTCAGGAGCGTTCCTATTTAATCATCTCTGGGAAATCTCAAACATTCCTTTAAAATTGAACATGAAAGGTAACCTTCTCTATTTTTACTTGCTGTCTCTCTGCAGAGAACCAGGGAATTATCTTTTTCACTCTGCCTCGGATCTGTGGAAGGCGCATGAAAAGGATGGAGAGAGAGAGGGAGTGAAGAAGAGAAAATGACACACACACACACACACACACACACACACGCATGCACGCGCACACACACACACACACACACACACACACACACACACACACACACACACACACACAATGAGAGAGAGAGAGAGAGAGAGAGAGAGAGAGAGAGAGAGAGAGAGAGAGAGAGAGAGAGAGAGTAAGAGTAAGATGGAGACAGAGAAATGAGAAAGTGAGTGGGAAGACATAGGGGGAAGGTAACTGAAAGAGGAAGAGTGACATCCAGACAGGAAGTAAGTTAGAAAGAGAAAGTGTGGCAAGAGAAAGAAAAGGAGGTAGAATGATGGACTGGGGGAAGAGAGGCTGCTGGCAAAGCACTAAAGCAAGATAAACATTTGGGAAAAATGCAGAATGCTCCGATCCTGAAGTGCAGAATAAAATGTCCGTTCAACAAAGTGCAGACATCAGATGCTGTCAAGAGCTAGTTGCTCATCGTAGCAGATGGGGAACTCCACTTGAGTGAAGTTGGCGATCTGGAGAATGCAGCTCAACCTACTGGATTCTAGCCAGCGGTTTAATAACAAAATGCCAACATGATATTCTATTGTTCCAGTTACAGATGGATGTTACTTAATGGTGTGTGTGTGTGTGTGTGTGTGTGTGTGTGTGTGTGTGTGTGTGTGTGTGTGTGTGTGTGTGTGTGTGTGTGTGTGGGTGTTGCACTATGCACACATGTCAACTGATCACCCTCATCAGGCATAGTTTATACAGTATGTCTACCAGGCTTTGTTTTTCTCTTGTCATGATTCTTGCTCTCTGTCAGAGCCAAGGCTAAGTGGCGGTGTTGGCTGAGCCTGAGGCAAGAGCAGCGAGACCTCACGTTTGGCTGGGCTGAAATATTTAAGGAAGCCATCCAGAGCATGTATCGCTTGGCCAGTGCCCAGTGCCTCAGTCCCATCAGATACCAATTACAGCCATTGCTGAGCCATGGATGTAAGGCAAGCAGGGAAACAGAGTGCACATGCATGAACACAGCTATACAGCAGTGACACACTCGACCAACTATAAACATGTTAACAGTCATCGCACATCACATCACATTTCCCATTTTTTTCTATTTCTATTGTATAGTCTCTTGGCGGCTCTGTCTGTGTGTCTCTTGATCCTTATTCATCCGTTTTTTTAACAAACACAATAATCTGTCTGTCTTTTACAGGTCCACCAAATCCAAAAGGCTATACCAGAAACACTCACTGAGACCCACACACAAAACATCCCTCTCCAAAACAATATTTACAACCAAAAAAAGTGTTCATAGATGCAAAATCAACCAAGGACAGGGAGAGGTGAGTGGGTGCACGTTCACAAGCATGGACACATGCAATCTGTCCATTGGTGACTCACCCTGTCTGTAGCACCAACACTGCAGCACACATTCACATGCACATCATCTTCAAATTGTGACACACATATACAAACACTCAGACACATGCACAAACACACACACACACACACGCACACACACACACACACACACACACACACACACACACACACACACACACACACACACACACACACACACACACACACACACACACACATACACACATGCCAGTAGACTATAAATCATTCATAATTATCATTAAAAGGAGAGAGAGGGGGCATAGGTAGGTGGAATAAATCGCTGCTCTAGCCCCCTCTCCCTTAGTCAAACTGATGTGAACTGACAGGCCACCAGATAAGGAGCAATTACCCAGAGTCATCTGGGCCAGGGAGCAGAAGGCACGGACAAACACTACAACAGGTACACTTACACACAGGTACACACAAACGTGCATGCATCTAAACAGTCACACTTAGTTACCATGATACAGACACTCACTTGCAGAGAGACTGAACACACACTGACACAGATGATCTATTTCACTCAAACACGCAGCACGCTTACCTTGATTTATTCCTCTTGTTCTCACTGGCTAGAGGGGGAAATGGTTCAGCCTCTCTCCGTCTTCCTTTTCCGTAAGCCCCGGGGAGAAAAGGCACTTAAGATAACATGGACACGACACATGTTGAACCGGGGCTGCCGCTGAGAAATGCGGAAGCACAGGCGAGGGGAACAAAAGGGCTCCATTCAGACAAAGATAAAATACTTCTTCTTGAGTGGCAAATGACGAGCCTAGAGTCTGGGAATGGACTGGGACAGTTTAGTACTGTTTACACTGCTGTTCTCGGGCTTTAGCACATTTGTTAAAACAATTTCCACATTTACAATGTCTGCAACAAGCATGCATAAAACCAAGGTCATATTTCTGTGTTTGATATCATATTAGCGCCATATTGCATTTTTCGATTTTCTGAGTTTTTTTCAATTAAACCCTTTTTATATGCTTGGCACGAGTATAAATGCATTATATTTATGTGTATTTTTTGGCAGTCCACTGCATTATCAGTTTAGGCTTGGCAGACCAAACCAAGATTTAGCTGCACCCTCATGAAGTATATTTTGTGGATGCATGCGGAAAGACTAAACAAGCCAAGCCATCATTGTATTATATGTGTGAGTAGCAAAGCCTGTTTCTTTCTTTTAAAAATGTATACAACACATTTAAAGGATAACTGGAGGTCACAGATATCACTACAAAAGGGACAATCAGCATGGATGTGCATAGGCCTCGTGCACGAGGATTCCAGAGCTGAGCTCACACAGTGTGATTAATTACAGCTAAATCATTTCCCTAAATTCTGTGTAAGGCTCATTAAATGAAACCTCGGAGCCTTGGAACATCTGCGGTAGCTGTGAAAGAGTCCTTCACTGAAAAAGAAGCAGTTCTCAATAAAAGAGAGAAAGAAAGCAATCATGCACAAAAATAAAAGAGAAAACGTGCATAGGGTAAACAAGATCTGTCCTCACATTAACTGTGTTTTTTATGTATCAGGTTTATGTCTTCTCTGAACTACATTTAAACTTACAGTAGCAAAAGTGAGTCACCCAAAGAGAAATGGTCATTATGGAGTTGATAATATTTTTTTTTAATATGCTAATGTAGCTTAAGATAAAATGTCCTATTTGTTACAAATGAGCAGATTTGATTCCTGCAACATGTGTTCTTGCAGAGTGTCCTTGACAAAGATACTTAACTGCTCCCTGATAACCTGAAGGTCTCAACAGAAAAGTAACCATTTCAATGAATTTCCATTACAAGGATGTATTTCTTTTTATATTCAACGCCTGTTAATAAAGCAGCCAAAACTCTTGTAAATCAAAATTCAAAAATGAAAATGTATCAGAAAAAGGACTTTTTTTACCTACAGTAGCATAATCACAACTGCAAAATGACTGCAAAAGTGGGTCATATCAGGTTGAGTCGCCTTAAGCAGCAATTTGCTAGCTGTGAGTTTATAGGCCCAAAGTGCTCAACTTTGTTCCCAAATTATATATGAAGAATCATAACAATTAATGAGCGGTTACATGCTCCTACCTAACCAATACAACCATAAGTATAGGTATAGCTAATTCAGCCAAATATGACACACCATTGTTGCAGTGTTAGCATTAGTGATTTACACTTTTATTGTTTTCATTATTTTGTCTACTTTCAAATATATATATATACACACAGTATATTGAGGTTGCAGCTGCGGCCACAGGGCGTACCATAAATAAAACATGGCGTCAACATATTACGAAGAAAGTCAATATTCTCTCAACAGCATTTAAAATCTGTTGACGGGAGAAAGTTAAATTGGCGGGCAGATTTGTTTTGTGAGATGTTTATTGACAATTTGATGTCAGAAATGAACATGTTTACTTCAGTGTGATTTCTTTCTTACCTTCTTTCTGTCATGTTGCCCCCTCCCCCCCTCCTCCCCCCTCATTATGGATTTTCAGGCCTCAGAGACTCCACCCTTGTTTCCTTTAAAATCCCATATTACTTTGGGGGCTGCCTGCACGCACAACAGTGCTGCCACTGAAGCGATGCTGTGGAGACAATGTAGCCCACGGGCCATACATAGATGTCGGGCCGAGGTTGAGAACAGTAAATAGCAATGCTATTATTTAACAGACTGCAGAGTCAAATGCCGCTGCAGTCTGTGACCTTTACATTGCTGGTGGGCTAATACAGAAATGAGGAGCGGGCTCAAGAGAGGTGGAGGGAAGAACTTGGGGGGAACAGACACACCCGGATGAGCACATACACCCACGCAAAGTCGTATTTGTGCATATGTTTAAAATGAAGCACTCATGCATGAGGATCTAATGTTGTTATTAGCGATGCAGAAGATGCTCACACGCACAGTTGCTGACTGTTCCATGTTAGCACTGTATGCAAAGAGGTGTGTGTGAGTGCATGTGTGTGTGCGCATGTGGTAAATAACGCAATTCTGCAGTGAAAGTGACTGTCAGACCCGACTATTGCAGGGATGTGCTGATAGAGAGGTTTTAAAGCAGCAGACTAGTGCCTAAGGCCTAGAGGAACTCGAAAAAGCGAGAAAAGAGGGAGGGAGGGAGGGGGGAACAGTGGAAAGGAGGAGAAGCAACAGAGATAAAGAAAACAGGAATGCGGCAGAAAATAAACAAGGTTATAGAAATAGGGAGGGAGGCAACAAGCAAGAGTGAGGTGGGAACCAAGGTCAAGCCAGTGAAGCAGAGAGAGAAAAGAGGGGGAAGGATAGGAAAGGAAAGGAAAGAAAGGACGGACAGAAGGAAAGAGTGACAATGGAAGAGAAAGAGAGAAGGGAGAGGAGGGAGGGATAGGGGTAGGAGGTGCGGAGGGAGACCTTTGCATGATAATTTGTTCATTAGGAAAGACCTTGACCGAGAATTTTCTCTCTACATCCTGATCTCCTGACTCCACTCCTTCTTTTTCCTCCTTTTCTCCTTCCCTTCCCCCACCAGCCTTCCCCCTTTTATGTCCCCCCCCGCACCCACTCTGCTTAGTTTTCTCTTTTTCTACCTCTCAACGTCACCGTTCTCTCATTATAGAATCCCTAGTCAGCAAGTCTAAAACATGGATGTGTGGTGTGTGTGTGTGTGTGTGTGTGTGTGTGTGTGTGTGTGTGAGAGAGAGAGAGAGAGGGAGAGAGAGAGACTATGACAGGCCACAATCATGTGAATTCTTTCTATACGTGCATTTCACCTTCCTTTACAAGAGTACTGTGTATGCACATCAAGTATCCACTTCTCATCTAGCGATCTCAGGTGCCCTAAGCTTAAACGAGATAAATAAATCCTTTCAAAGGAAAACGAGGGAAGGGGGAAAAACACTTTTTTTTAACAGGCATGCACATTAGTAAAAAAAGTTATATTAATAAAAAGTGCCTTCACACAAGAAATGGGCCACATTAGCTGAATTCAAAAGTACAACCAGGGTATATTTAGGCTCATATAATTACTTTACGAAGCTGGTGACATACTATACATCTCCAGAAGATAAAGAAGATTGTAGGTTTGTCACACGCAGCCTTTACAAGAAAGGTTGGGTGTCATGAATCTGTCCTGTTTTTTAAGTAAAGTATGCATGTAAGGAATAACAGAGGCAAAGCTTTTTCAGGTTTAAAAAAAACGAATACAATAAGTAACTGTGACAACATAAAATCTACATTCCCATTAGTCATGATGAGCATGTAGATAAATATACACATCACAGAAATGTGGACTGTTGTTGCACGATGGATAAGAAGGGTACAATTTGCTATCCTTGCCAGTAATGTACTGGACTGTGATCAGTGGACAATACAAATGTCCTTGAAAGTTATCTTTCTGCTTTTTGTGGGACATTGGAATGCGACTGAATGTTGTTGTGCTGACATTTCTATTGGCAGAGTTGCAGTTGTTGGCAGTGGAGTAAGTGGTAGTGAAATATTTTTCATTGTCCAGTATGGCATTGTTCGGCTTATATCTTTGTGAAGTGGAGCCGTGGGTAGCATGGAGGTGAAGGTAGCAAAGGGAAAATGTAATTGGTAAAACATACAAAACACGGTCAGTGGCATGTGTGGTAGACTACAGCTGTCACCAACAACATCTACATACTGTGTAGCACCAGTCAAATCGACTTGAGGCTTGTTTGTTGTCAGGAAAGCAGACAGTCAGAAGACCCTTTTACACATGAACTCCTGAAAATATCCGGAGAATCTGACCCGCAGAATCTATGGGACCTACCTGTGCGTCTATATACATGTTAGCCGGAACAGACAGAAGATTGGGGATCTCTTCATCGCTCCAGTTTGCAGACTAAGGACTAGGAGTCTACGTTAATCTGGGTTGAATAACCCAGACAATTGTGTTCACAAAGGTAAGCCTGCGATTGCCAATGCCAAGTGCTGTATATTTTCCGGCCTTTACTCAGAAAAACGGCGTTGGTAGTGGGTTGATGAAAGAAGACGCAGTTTGAGGCAGATGAGGAGGTCCCAGGAATAATTATTTTATTTACAACAAAACTCACACTGCAGTCAAAACGAAGCCAATAAAAAGTTAAAGTGTTTGTAGCCAAAAACTAATAGAGGTACATGCATAAAACAAAAAGCTATGAAGAATTCCTGTAAGCTAAAAACCTATGAAGAGTTCCTGTATACTAAAAGACCTGTCTTTTCCTGAATTGTGGTGGCTTTTAATCTGAAAATCTAAATTAGCTGATTGGTCCTTAGGTCAGTAAGCTCCACCTCGCCTAACTCCTGATTGGTGGACCCTAACTAGCTCTGACCTACACTGTCCAGAGAACATCTGTGTTAATCAAACCCTGGAGGCGATATCTCGTGGGGCACTAAGAAGTCTGATTCAGTAACTTTAGGACAATCCCTTTAGCCAATACATTAGCTATTAGACCTTCACCTTTTCCCCGAGACATGTAAACCCAAACCAGACTGTCCTAAATTGCCCTCACCAGCCTGCTTGCTTACTCAACTTAAGCAATCCACTCTGCACACACATATACCCACGAGAGCTGCTCCAGGCTCCCCTTATAGTTAAGTATGCATGTAGTAATTAAACAATCTCCTGATTATCAGTAATCTTAGAATGTGTCTACACTACACAAGTCAAAAAGCAAATGCACATCATGTGGTACGGATGTGCCCAACCTTTGCAGATTGAAGACCAACACATTCTTGCATCAGCCAATAGTTGATTTGTAGGGAATTACTTCTCTTTCTTGTTCAATACAGTTTTCAACACAAACATGTGCAAACTGCTTCACAAATACTGTCAGCTAGAGTGGGGCAACATGGGACTTTGGAGCCAATGTATTGTACAGTCCTGAATATTTTAACTTACCTGGTCACTTCAAATAAAAATCTTATACCAACATGAAGCGCCAGGTGACCATTCACTTGAGGTATCAAAACATTTGACAGGCAGTGGCAGCCATGATTAGGGAACAACAAATTCCAGTCTTGGAGGGGGGGGAGGGGGGGACTCAAAGAAAGGCAGTACAGCTTATAGCTTGAGAGCAACTCTGTCTTCTCTTAGAAAAAAGGGCTTACATAAGTACGGGAGTCCTTATGAGTTTGGCTTGATTTCCGGAGTTTGACAACACACCAACGAGTTCTCACAGCTAAGAAGAAGATGGCTAGTTACAAAGACATCTCTGTCAGTTTTTATCTTTCATTAGAATGGGCCTGAACACTACATTGGGGCTAAGTGATCAGTCCAAAACTGGCTTTAAACATTGCAGGTTGTGTCGACTCCTGATACAGTATTGGGGCAAGGTTCTTGCTGCCAGCTTTTCAAAGGAAACACAACTGTAGAAAATAACACTTCCATTTTTAAGCCTTTGGCTATTACATTGCACATTATTCATACATAATTAAGTGCACAGGTGTCTTTTTATAGTAATGTTTCCCCTCCTTTAAATGTCAGGTCAAAATTAAATAGTTGTTTTCACATAAAATTAGGCTTCGGATTTACATTATTTGCTGTGCTGAAATACCAAGGCTGTCGAACTATTGGTTTAAATATCCAACTAACTACTAACTACTTGGATATGATAGTAAGTAAATATAATAACAACAATAATAATAATAATAATAATAATAATAATAATAATAATAATAATAATAATAATAATAATAATACACTTTATTTGTATAACACCTTTAATACAATACATTATACAGCTCAACATATATAAATGACATGATGCATATATTAAAAGAGTGCTTAACATTGATAATTGGAATTAACATATAGGCTACAAAGGGATAAAATATAAAAAGAAAATATGATGAAAAACGAAACACACAAGCCAAATAAAAGCTTGAAGATAAAATAATTATAATAATTATGATAAGAGTCACTATAATAATAATAATCATCATAATTATACTAATACTAATAACAATGAGTAAAAAACACTTTTCGTATCTGTTTTACTCCTGTGGTGGTAATTTGAGACTTATAATCCAAAACACTTCTTCCCTCTCTCAGTATTTACTGATTAACCTTTAGAAAGCCAAGTGCTGGTTTTACCTTCCCACTAATTGTGTGGAATCTGCTCAGTGGCCATTAGTGCAACAGTATGTTTGTTTTGTGTCTGCTCCCAGGTGAGTCTATTTGTTTACTAGCTCAGCCTTTTCCTGCAACCATACCTATCCCATTTTACTGTGATGCATAACCTGACCTTGGTTTGTTTCATAAATAGACACATTGGAAAAGGACAGGTAACAGGGAATCACTGATTATTCTGTCTTATTTCTTCAGCGCAATATCACTCCGTAAAAATTACAAGTCTTGTCAACAGCAGCAACCAAGCTGATGGGAACATAATGTTGGCTTTCACATAACTTCTCCTACCAGAAAATTCTATTTTCAGACTGCAATGCTGAAACAAACCATGCTGCTCCAAGGTATCTATCTTTGGGTATGGATCAATATGGCTTATAACAAATATGTTTGTGTCTGTGCTCATCTTGATTCAACACCCCTCTCGCAGCTCATATAGCTGAACACAGGCTCAGGTATTGTTTATTGGTATAAAACGATGCTATTACTTTTCTTACTCACTGGAGCAACTGCCTTCCAGGAGTTAATGATTTTACCATTTCATAATGTGTTTAACAAAACTGCCAGACTGCAGCAGTGATGTCTTTGAGATTAAGAGCGTGTTTCATCCCATATTGTGGCCTGAAAGAACAGAATATTCAGAATCCATCAAATGAAGCCATAACATTTCAAAGTGTCTTATAGAAGAATAGCTTAGCACAGCTGTATTGAGTAAGGTGATTCATAAAAAAGGCTGATGTAACTACACAAAGTTGTAAATCATCAGCACTGCACCCTCAACAGCATCCTGCCAAATCCCCAGTTTAGTTTATTAGTTTATCATTTCAAGGACAGTCCCTTTAAGTTAATGTGCAGTAACAGGAGGAGCATAAGCCAACATGGCTAATATCCAGCTGTAGATACATACAGTAGCCTACATATGGGATTTGACAAACATTGGTGTATTCAGGGATATTCCACTCTTGGGTTTCATCTGAGCCTGTTAGAGTGTAGTCTGATTCAAAAAAGACTTGTCCAATTCAAGAGAATTTGTCAACAAAAAAAAAAAATTCAAATATGAACTCCAAAAGCTATAAGGCTAACCAAACCCCAAGCGATTTCGGAGAAGGAGCTGTGTTTCCATGGTAACAATCAATGCCTGCTATGACGACTGGAAACTGACAATCGACTGTCAGTTGATAACAACTGAATAAAAGTTTCTAATTTGAGGTGAGCATTGAGTAAGTTTTACGAGCTCAAAAACCCCTATATTTAGCTGAACTGATGAGCAGTATGAGTCTGTAGCTCTTTCAGCCATGCTTCTACTTTAAAACATAATTTACCAAATTAGTCCTAATTGATATAGATGAGAGTGAACAGCTCTAGGGATGAACATCAAGTTATGACTTAAAAATTGGCTAATTCTGAGTCAAAACCTTTTTTTTCTTTTTTTTGCATTAAATGTTTTATTGATCTTGATCTGGAATTATTTAAATTGAACTGAATACATATGTGATAACCTTGTCTCATCCTGCCTCATCCCATCCTGCAAAACATAGGCTTAGAAGCGGTTTAATTTGCTAACCATAACCAAGCTGCCCGGAAGACACAATCAGGAAAAATAGGGTGACAAAGACACAGAGAAAAGAAGCATAGAGGATAAATGCCAGATCACAATATACTGAATGCATGCATTATTGTGTGTACCCCTAGGGAGCTGTAGAAAACCTTAGATACTCATATAATCATGTCACACGCTACAAAGTCCACGTACACACACACACACACACACACACACACACACACACACACACACACACACACACACACACACACACACACACACACACACACACACACACACACACACACACACACACACACACACACACACACACATAAAGCAGCATCTCATGAGCCATAATTGGCTGAGTGCATTGACCTTGTTTAGTGTGTTTGAGTGTGCATGCATTGAGGTGCTTAAATATGTTTCTAGATGGGTTTAGACTCCTGCATGTAGGTCTAAGAAATTCCTCATTTAGCTGTGTAAGCATTTTTTTATTCCTATGTTTTAAAATTATATGTGATGATGGATGGACCCTTAATAGATGGAGGAGCCCCTGGGCTCTTACACCATGTGTGTGTGTGTGTGTGTGTGTGTGTGTGTGTGTGTGTGTGTGTGTGTGTGTGTCTAGGTCTGGATGTGTGAGAGCTTGAACATGTGTGTGTGTGTATGAGCCTGATCGCACAAGTTTCTGTGGAGAGGGAAAGAAAGGGGGACAGAGACGAGGGCCTAAGAGACAGGGGTCAAAGTGAAAGTGGGCCTCCTGTTGTTTTGGTGGGAGTCATAATGCAAGATGGGGGTTGGAAGGACACATAATGAAGGAGAATGATGGGAATGTTCTGACCTTAGAAAGCACACTATTACTTTTCACCCACCTTCTACATACTGCTTACTGTTGTAGATAAAACAATTATTTGGAAGGACACACAATGAGAAAAAAGGCATTCCTACATAATACATACAGCAGGCACCAGTACCTAATCATTCTCTCTCTCTAACTAACACACACACACACACACATGCACATGCACACACACACACACACACACACACACACACACACACACACACACACACACACACACACACACACACATAGGTTTCCAAAAACCACATGCCTTTGGATGTGAAGTGCTGAGAGGGGAATTGCCAGCGGCAAGAGTTGTCCTATCTAATAACACCCTAAAATGGAGAGAACAGGGAGACGAGCAAAAAGGAAAAAAAAGCAAAGTGCTGAATATGTATTTTGAACTGAACATGGCTGCTCAGGCAGACAGGCATGACTGCCCAAAATGCATGGACAACTGTACACACGTGCCTGCACAAAAACTTACTGAGACATGCTCATGCATCCAAAAACAAGCATATTTACAATCCCCAGCTACGTGTGCATGTCAGGGTCAAAGGAAATGAGGCCTGTTTTGATCTGGGCTGAACTGCCTTGGTTCAGAACTCTTGGGATATAACAGTATATGAAGACAGAAGTGTAGGCTGATCGCTGAGCCTGAACACCTACTTGCAAATACACTATACCAGTACACACTTGAATGCTAATACACTCCCGGTCGCAGAATGGGAATTCTACATATCTTCACATTTATATTTAAAAACATACCCAAGCCAATGGTCTAAAACATCCATAATAGGCCCCTTTTGAATGTGTTTACAGACAGCAGAAAAATGAAAAAATATTCATTGAACAATTCCCTCATAGCGAAAACAAGTCACGTTGTTTCGCTAGATGAGTAACATGCACGGAGGCTATTTTTCTGACGATGCTGATGAATATTCTAACAACCACAACAAGAAACACCACGGATTGCTGTGTTCTGTGTCAACACAGTTTGCAGTCTGTGTTATCCTGTATCCATTTCCCCTCTCACATCCAAGCAACTAATTAGTGGATTAACTCGCTGATTCTTTAAATTATTATGTATCGAGTTCTGTCTAACACCAAACGGGGACTATTCCCCATTTGGTACAATATTTCGCATTAGTTGGCCCCAGTGAGCCACAGTTTTTGGGAAAATAACTGATTTTGCCCGTAATCTGAGGAAAAGGGTGAATCAATATACATATATTCACTGGCACAACATGGTATTGTGTCCTCATTCTAGAGTCAATTGATTGAATAGAATACATTTAAGATTTTTTTTGCATGTCTCAGACATAATAAAATATTAATAACAGTTATTGCATACATTTCAAAATAAAAAATGTGGACACCTAACCAGCCTGACAGCTTATTAGTAACATTGTTTTGCTGATCATGACCTAAACACTATTACTTAGCATTCAGCACCTGCATTTTGGTTCAGTTTGGTGCAGCAGCACAAAGTCCAAAAGGGATGGATGAAGTTGAAGATACAGTAGATGGTAAGGTGGATGGTGTAGAGTGACATCACATAACTTCACCCAGAGGCGTGTGATGTGGGGTTTCAACAGTAAATGACATAGCAACAAATAATAAAAACTATTTTTTGTTGGGGCAGTTGATAAGATTGCATCATTCCATGCTAGTTCAGTCATAACTCCACTGTGTTCAACAATTTAAATTAAACGCACACCGTATCGTAAAATATGACACAGCAGTATTTGCTTTGTTGTTGTGTGTTTCAAGAATGAAACCTTGACCACTGAAGTTTGCTCTGAAGCTGAAAAGGAAGTTGTGACACACAGAATTAACGAGGCCAGTAATCCAAAGTATCTTGCATAACAAGCAGAATACAGACCAGTTTGATGTGTGAGGGATGTGTGGGGTTATTTTGTAGCAGCCATGGTGTCGTTTTCATGTGATTTAATAAGGGTAAACAGTGGATGGTCTGGCCTAATGGCTCTGCACTACGGCACAGTATTTCTCAATTCAGATGCAGCAGATTACAGTACATCCCCGCCCTGTTGCATTCAGATTGCTTCAGAAATGTAATGGACTGAAAGAGAAGCTTCTTAAACAGTAGCAGCTGTGGACAACAGATAGCCAAGTGCACCATCACTCATACTCATTTATTGATAAACGTGGACTGTTGGATTGTTTCACCACATATGAAACGTTCATTTTCTAATGCCAACATGTCCACAGTCACTTCCCTCTAAGTGGCAAACTCAGCAACATACAGTATAGCAACTGCCATTTTGCATTCACATAGAAATGAGCCATTAAAAAAATCCCTAAAAAATCCCCTAAAATAATAGCTGTTATCAAATGGACCACACAAACAAAATCAGAAAGGGTATACTATACAGTATCATCACTTTCATTTATGGATCTAATTACATACATTTTTCAAAATGTTTCATGTTTTCCTCTTCGTGAAAAAAGCTTTAATTAATCGTAAGTGGTAAGGTGTGATGTCGCACATGAAAAAAAAAGTGACGTCACCACACACCGTCTTCAGAGACTAGATGACAGCTACCCCACTGAGGCTTCACTTCTCATCCCTGCTCCTAACGAACGCCACTAGCCCTGATGCTGTAAACCAATTTGACAGAGAATATTGTGTGTTGATGAATCACAGCATGAAGCTGTAGTTGAGATCCGTGATTTGTTCGTAGGTATTACACTGCTGGAGGCTGTAATCTTGACACATGTAAATATTTGTTCACAGAAAACTTGCAAATGTGTTACTTTGTGAAAAAACCACAGTCTGCGTTGTGTAGTGAGGTGTGTGGTTGCAGAGGTGTGAAATCTTTCCTCTTGGGTTTTTTGTAGTTTTGTAACTCTCAAGTTGAGTTTATTCAGTATTCATTAGTGTGTATATGTATTTCATGTTCATTTTATATCATTTTGTTGATGGATATTTTGTCAATGAGAAAATGATTACAATGTAAGTAACTAACAGTTAATCTTAGAAAAACGTTCAGCAGTCCTACAGTATTCTTCTCAACCAGGTCAGTAACAGATTTTATTGGGCAACAACTTGGTTGTTCTACTTGCACCACATTAAGAGCAAAACAATACATCCAGCTCTTGATAACAATCTCGAGAAAAGCAAAGTCCTCTGCCAATTTTGTTTTCTTATTTCTAGCCTTATCTCTTTGGTCTCCGCCACGCCCCTCGCTCTCCAAAATGTGTCACAGAGACACCTTTGAGAGCAAAGCCAATGAATGTTGGCGGTTGTTTGTGGCTGCAATTATAGATACACAGGTAATGAAGTGTTTTTTTGGACTCTTGGTCACTACAAAAGACCTCAGCGTCATAAATAAAGACCATATATTGAAGCCAAATATTAGTAATCAGAATGGGTTTGTTGGAATAATTGCAGTTTGAGTCTCTGCAAGAAATACAGTATTAGCAACACGGAAGTTATTTGCAATGGTCATATTAATAAATCTAATAACGCTTAGCTGTGAATTACCAAAATTATTTAATGTTCAAATGATTTAGTGCTTTGTGTTTGTGCCTCTCTGTTACCTTGCACTCCTGGTATATACTATATTATACTGTATATATGTATATATGTATTGTTATACTCCTTTGGTGTAAAAGAAAGGAGGTGTAAAGAAGCGTGAGATAGGTGTTTCACAGGGAGTATAAATTGTCAGTGAGTAGACTTGTGAGTGTGCATTTAGAGGTCCCCTAAGACTCTTTTATCTTCTCTCCCACCAGTGTCACTCGCGACACAAGAGCATTGTTTGCTCTATAAACTCAACACTCCATTATTCAAAATTCACCATCTAGTTTCTCCATGTCTTTGTTGCCCTTATTAAAATATTTCCACATAATGGGCCTTATTAAGTAAATGGCCAACTGTGAGAACAATAATCTGTGTCTTGACCAGTAGCTATAGAAAATGTTATGATCTTTTAGTCTTGCACGGTCAATTGTGATACCTCAGCAGACCTGCACAGTCACAACACACAAGCCCAGTATGGAGGGTTATTACTCACCACTGCGTACATGATATTTGAGAGCTGTCAGGAGTGTAGCTGAACTCCACATCAGATCATGTTTCAGACAGAGGCGCAACAATTTAGAATTTGATAACCATGACGTGCTTCTACTTGAAAACGATGCTATCTGTGGGTGATGTCTGA
>NC_137235.1:15672570-15895070 GCF_949987685.1 Ammodytes marinus
GTATTAGTGCACAGTTTAATTAAATAAATAAAAAACCTAACAATGTTTTATGCTTCTTGCAGGCTTCTGAGATGATTTTATACATAATAAAATATAACATCATGTGCAGCACTTATACTTATACTACTATACAGCACACTGCCGGGATTCTCAGAGTTCCCTCTCTTCTGTTTTACTCTCCTTGTAAATTTAATGAGGAGACATCTTTATGTTAATAGAGTGTTAAAAACTATTTTAAATGTATGTGATGTGTCTTAACAACATAAGAATACATTCTTATGCAAATTCAATTCCCCTTACCCTTATTATTAGGTCTGCTTTTGAAAATAGAGTGTCACCTCCTACTTCTCAGCCTGCCAGCCTCATTTTCTTGTTCATTTATTCTCTCAGCCCCTCACTCACTCTCACATATAGTTAATATCTGTATAAAAACAGTGAAATACATAAAAGTATGAAGGATATAAAGCAAAAAATAAACACACTCATGCGTGCATGGACACACACACACACACACACACACACACACACACACACACACACACACACACACACACCTCCCTGCATGGATTCAATTGCTTCTGTGTTTGTAATTATGGCTCTGCAGGAAGTAAAATGGAGCACCTGGGTGCCCCGCAGTGGTATACACTCTGAATGAACTCTGTGTGTTTCTAATCTAGGAAATAAAGGTTAAACTACTCTTGTGGCAGGGCAGTTACAATCTCATTCAAATACCAGGACAGATAACATTTTTATAAATACGTATGCTTTCCAAAGTGGCCCATTTTTGCTGTGGAGGAAGATTTGCTCATGTACTACAGAGAAACAGTGCCAAAAGATAACACACTATAAACGCAATGTTGTTACAATGCTTCTTGCTTGTTTTTTGCCTATCTAGCAATATGAATTTTCCCTAATGTATTCAGTACACTAGAAAAGAAGCATGGGGCATTGTTTGTTTCTGTAGTCTTGGTTTCTCAGGAAGCAATTTTTCACAGTCTGCAGCAATGTGAGAAAAGCCAAGACCAGGTGAAATTGATAGTGTAGTTCAAGAACTTGTACCCTGGAAAGCTAGGAAACAAAAAAGATAAATGTATGTTAGAAAAAGAATGACACGAGAATGATGTCTGAAGTAATACTGAGTTAAAGTTTTATTTCAGCTCAGAGACATAATCCTTCATGCATTTTTTATTCAGAACATGTAGCCATGCTAGCCTTTTGGCTGCAGTTCCACGATGACTGACATAACAGAATCAGGCGCAGGTACGGCTTTATAAATCTGGAAATATGAAGACTGCATATAACATCTCCTTTTCAACTGGCTGTTTGCCTAACTCTGTGGTCATCCTTCTGGACCTTTTATGCTGCCTTTGGTCACGGTAAATAACCAGATCCTTATTTCCACACATCATGATCATGATCTGGGTCCTTCAGGCTCTGCACTCTCCCTGCTCACATCCTACCTCCAAGGCTGTGACCTACCGGGGTAACTTGGAAAGGATCTGTGTCCGAACCATGTCCACTCACAACTGGGACCCCTCCTCCTTTCTCTGCACACCAACTTTCTCTGTTCTGTTCTGTTATCCACTCCCATGGCTTTGCCTACCACAGCTACGCAGACGACACCCAACTTACCCTCTCTTTGCCACGATCTGAATCCCAGGTAGCAGTACACATCTCTGCCTGTCTGACTCACATCTCTCAGTGGATGTCAACACACACCACTTGAAACTCAACCTTGACAAGAACGAGCTGCTTGTCCTTCCAGGTAAGTGCTCTCCCACTCATGACCTTACTATCACCAGACAACTATGTGGTAGTCCCTGCCCTGACTGCTAGGAACCTGTGTGACATGTGACGTCCAACTCACCCTCACTGCTAGCATTGCTGCCCGCATCAGCTTCAAGATACTAGTTCTTCCGTATCGTGCTTCGAACAGGATACTTTTGGCTATGTAGATAGTTTCATGCTCAATCATTATACGAAAGCGATCATGATGTTTCATTTTACTGCTGATTAGTTGCAGATCTAGGTAGGTTTTTATCCTCTGTATAGAAAAGCATGATGCCCCTTTTTTACAGAAAGGAGGATATTGATGTGGAGTTGAGAGCGATTAATACAGAAATGTATGTATGTCTTGTATGTATATTGTTCACTTGTTCATTCACCCACTGTGTGTGAGGGAAGTCAGTTTATTATCTGTCCACTCTGTTTTAATATGAGAGGATCAAGTGTAGACACATTGGTGGATTTGGACACGCCATTTCACGTTTGGCTTTATCAGGTGTTGACTTATTCATATGACATAATCAAGGGGAATTATCTGACTGCATATAATAACTATTTTCATTTGTAAAATTCTAATAATTGGTCTGGAGACTTATTATTTATCACTCCTCCATGTACTGAGAAGTCACACTCAGACACTTGTAAGTACATTGCTCTTCATGAAGGCCTTTGACAGTCCTCAGAGTGGAGACTCAATACTTGAAGGGCTACTTGGACACTAGCTAAAAGAAAAAGAAAAGAAAGGAAAACGTCAAGAGGAAGCCAGCAGTTCTCAGTATGGTGCTACAGGTGTAAGTGTGTGTGTTCAATAGTTATCAAGATACAATTCCCAAAAGAAGGAGAAAGAGAGAGAGAGAGAGAGAGAGAGAGAGAGAGAGTATCATCTGAAGTGAACTCGGGAAGTGAAACAGCACAGCCCACAGTTGGAAGTCATAAGTTCCACTTTGGCACAGTTCCTGTCTGTATGTATTTTTCAGCTGAACAGCATTCCACTCAACCATGTCAATCAGAACATGGCTGAGATTTGCTTCCAGTAAAAAGTCCTTCCCATGGACTGTTTTGGATTCTGTTGCATGACAAATCAATTTAAGTCATTTCCGACAGCGATAAACATGCACCAGGAAAAAGATATGTGCAGAGCTATGAAAATACTACGCATCCTGCAGTTTGAAATACTGTAATAAGATGCTCCATTAGTTTGTTAGTGCTAGTGGCAAAGTGTAGCAGAGGAGCGAGAGATACTGTATAAACTGGTGGTAATTGAATACCAGGGTCCCGGTGGGAAGATGAAGGGTAGCCATGCTATAAGACAGAATTAGCCACCCTATCCCATAAGGGGCACACTTTAAGACACTGTGCACACAAGGGCTGGTGTGTGTGGATATGTGTTGAGGGCAACTCCATACAGGTCTTTGGCAGAATAAAGCCTATCACATAAAAACAGTTCAATTGTATACCTTCAACTTAATTTTGACACTGCTGTTCATAAATACGTATCAATGACTGTAATAATGAACATTCATAAATTAAAGGATTACGTTTCAATGTAAAGAGCTGAGGTTGGAACCAAAGTGGATAGTGTGTGTGTATGTTTTTGCAAATAGGGAGATGGTTGAATGAAAGAGCAGAGAAAACATGAAATACCTTTGAAAACACAGTGTTAAATGTCAAAGATAAATGTGGCGATTACAGATTAGAGCAACATTTTTTTGTGCCAAGTGCGAACAGAAAGATATGTGTGTGTGTGTGTGTGCTGTCTTTATGTGTGTGTCTGTGTTCATGCTGGCACATTCTAAAGAAGCCTGTCTTGTATACTTCCAGTATTAAAATCCTATAATTAGCTCTAACAGAAGGACATTGCAAGCTGTTATGGCCAAGGATGGACGGATGCATGGATGGATTACATATTTGGATGGGAATCATGTTTGAATTGAGTTTTTCACTGGAATATTGAGTGAATGGACGATCTAGAGGAATTATTATGTAAATTATTGAATAAATGTAGAGGACTTGTATGTTATAATTGATAAAGGGAAAAAGACCTTGTAGTATATAGGTGACATTCAAACATGGTCCATTTAAAAAACATACAATGTATTTGTTAAACAAGTAAGCACACTTTATTAGCCCATTTACAGTGATTGACATGCCCTTTTATGGACTTGCCTGGATAGTATTCAGTTTTAATCACACAATATGTCAATGATCAATTCTACCGATTTCATGTGGGTCTTCGCGGTATAAGATAATTCTAGACAAAGTTAACGTTAATCCCGTTTCGCAACTGGCCCTTCCTCCTTCATTAAACATTCCTGTAGATGTGATATAACCTGAGAAGCAGTAAGCTTAACATGGCACTTCCTTTCATATTTGACTTCAGTTCAGCTCCAAACAATATAGAACAAATGATCAGAGATGCAAAGTGTAGTGTATAACATGAATCTACAACGTTTCAGCTAAATTTAAAAGTATGCTAAACCAGAGAAAGATACTACAAGTGGAGCGATTATCTGCATGAAATCAACATCATCCCTAGGACACATACTTAAAAAAATAAGAAATAAAACATTTCCAGAGAGTACAGGTGCAGTGGGTAATGGGGCACTGGGACATTGTCAGTTGAAGGCAGCTTAAATTATGTTTCATTGTCCCTCTAGCCTTTCCTTTTTTTATATGTGATGAAAGAAAAATCTATCTGTAGCTCTCTCAGATGAAAGAAGTGCTTAACAATTGAGATTCCAAACTTGAAAAGGAAAAATGTATTAGCGTTCGGAACTGCATTTTTACACCTGACCTTATATATTTCTGACATGTCTAATTTGCAACATCTAAAGGCCTCTGGGCTCCATGAATATTAGACTGGTATTGATCGAGCAACGCTACTTATGTACATAGTTTGGTTTTCAAGCATTAAAAGACAACATATGTTATATAGACTGACAGATTCCAGAAATCCTGATTATGTGCATGGAATATTTTTGCTAGCGGCCTTTGCCTTTTTTATAAATTAAAGGCATAGTTCATTTTAATCTCAGTTATCTTTATTCTATTCAAAAATATTGAAATTGGAAGGGTATTCTACCATTTTAAAAGCATTCTTTATGTCAAGTAATATTTGACTGATCTGGTAAACAAGCTTTCACATTTGGGTGAATCATCAAATTAATAAACCAATCTGATTTTGATCTGTATTATCCTATTTGTACTTTTAGTGTAACACATCCGAAAAGCATCAATACATATTCCAAAAGTGTTAATTACAGACATTGCTTTGGAGTCAATTCTCATAATAAAATTAGAGAAACTGGTTCAAACCCCCTAGAAGGATCATTGAGCATTTTAATCTGGACTGGCCAATTATAGTCTTTTACTGACACCCTTTATGGACAGCAGGGCTTCTGGAAGTCAAGCCACAATTAGGGGGACATTTGACAAAAGTAGCTTGAAGTCAGTCATTACACATGTACTGTCTATTCTAGTGTAAAGTTCCGTAAAGGGGGCCAGTTAGTTGTGTTGTGTTATAACACAATTTTGAAATGGCTGATCAAACATACATACAGTGTGTTTGGGAAATATTACAACTACTTGAGACTTACAGAACATCACCCTGCTTTGATAAATGTTGAAGGTCTAGATATCGTTTGTATCAGAAGGAAGTTCCCCATTGATGATATGTGTTGGGCTTTTTTTCATGTACTGCATTCAAAGCTTTCAAATGGAGGTCCTCGTTAAGATAAAGAAGCCAAGAGCAGTGCTGGAGAAAGGAAATACATTCTTATAAAATATATCTAAACCGACAACATGCTGAAGAACATCTTAGAGAATAAAATGCAGACGAAACGCAAAGCCAATATGTCAAAGGCATGCCTGGCCATATTAATCCATAAAAACAAATCCAGAGCAAATTTTTGTGGGGAATAATTGTTGTTTCATGTAATCAGATTCAGTTTGTATCCGTTATTATTGCACTATAAATTGCTGTTGAGAAGCCAAGTCACCAGAGACCATTTTCTGTATATATTTTCATTGGAAACTGGAAAGAGTTTGATGATTATGCAGTGGAGTTCTTAAACGGGAACTGAAGCAGATGACACAGCTATAATTTGGTGCCTCAGATGCTTCATCGACAGTCTCAGCACACAGTCTGCCTCTATGTCACTGATGGAGAGTCACGACTTCTCAAGTTTAAGAAATATGCAACCACACACTAAAGAAAACACACTCACACGCACACACGCACACACACACACACACACACACACACACACACACACACACACACACACACACACACACACACACACACAGACACACACCCTTGCAGACTCATTCACACATAACTTATGTGTCTGTTTAAGCCTTCTGAATTAAAGAGCCTCCACATACACACACAGATAGCACTCATGCTCACATAAACACAAACGTGCACATAAATTTAAACAAGTCAGAGTCATGAAACCCCATAATGAATAGTAATCGCAGGCATTTCCATAACGTAAAACATAATCCGTGATGAAAATTCAGCAGAAGAAATTAATAATAGAGGAGAAAAACAGCAGAGCACCAAAACAAGTGCAATAATGTAATGAATGATAACGTGAAGGAAACTGACACGAGGTCTGCAGTAAGAGGTGGTCTTATGCTTGAGGGTGAAGGGAGGTTGTGCATGCATGTGCACATGTGTGCGTGCATGCATTCACCCGACATTCATCCTTTATCCATCATATAAATATATGTGTCATTTCCAGACAGTATGCACTTCAATGTTCATCCGTATTGTGGAGGTTGGTGTGTGTGTGTGTGTGTGTGTGTATGTGCGCGTGTATCTTACGGTTTATGCAGTGAAGTTAGAGCTTATTAAAGGGAGTGTAAAGCAGAGAGAGTGTAATTACCAAACATAAATGAGAAGCTCTCACCCAATGCATTAAATTACCCTGAGAGAGGAATGCCAGCTGATAATTGGACTTTCTCATCTTAGTGTGCATGTGTGTGTGTGTGTGTGTGTGTGTGTATGTGTGTATTTGTGTGTGTGTGTGTGTGTGTGTGTGTGTGTGTGTGTGTGTGTGTGTGTGTGTGTGTGAGAGAGAGAAAGATAGTGAGAGACGGTGTATGTGTGCGTATATGAGGAAAAGAGGATGAAAACCATAATAGAAGATATTGTGCAGTTTTGCCCTTTTGTGTGAGAGTTTGGGAATGTGTGTTTGTGTGTGTGTGTGTGTGTGTGTGTGTGTGTGTGTGTGTTGGTTTGTGTATCTGATGTCCTTCATCTCTGGGAGAAACGGTTGTTGCACTCTTCCAGGGTGATAAATCCGACAACGCTCCAGTTGTGACAAACCATGGTTCACTTTAGGCTTCACCTCCCTTGAGTGTGTGTGTAAGCGTTTCTGCGGAAACCGAACATTGTGTGTGTAAAAAAAAAGAAAATAATACACACTGTACATCCACCTTCATGTATATGTATGAATATAAGTGTTTGTGCCTTATACGGAATTTCTATTGTATCTTCTGTTTCCCAGTGTGAGCCTGTTGGAGAGATTAATTGTGTATTGGTGTTAGTGTGTCAGCGGAAATGAGAGCTTGTGTGTCCCAGGAATGTTTGTGATAAAGACTGATTGTCTATCGATATTTGTGAGACCTGGCATAAATTCAGCCATATGGGCGGATATGTGTGGCCGGAGATACTGTATGTATACCGTATTTGTGAGAGTGTGTGTATGTGTATGTGTGCGTGTGTCTCTCCCATGTTGTGAGTCCCTGAGTGCATTTCCCTCCTCCTTCTCCCTGCTCTATTCCGCTGCACTGTCCTTGCAGTGTCCTTCTCTCTGCCTCTCTCTATCCCGCTCTCTTGCCATCACCGTCTCCATGGCCTTGCTCTCTCTGTCGCTCTGTGTCTACTTTACCCCCACTCACACACATACAGAGCCCCCTCGTCTCTCTCCCTCTTTGCGATTTCACTCACTCTCTCCCTCCCTCCTTCTCTCCCTCTCCTTCCTACTTGCTCCCTCTCTCTCTCTCTTTCTCTCTAACTTTCCGTACCAGGGGAATAACATGCTTCAGAGCTTTCAGATGGAGACAGAGAGGGTAGCTGCAATCACAACGGCACCAGACCTTTTAAGTAAACACAACAGTGCACAGTGCACACACACAACAACACTTTCACACACACACACACACACACACACACACACACACACACACACACACACACACACACACACACACACACACACACACAGCCAAAGTATAACGGTCAAATGTACACACATGTGCACACACAAGCTGGAACACGTACACAGAGTTTTGTGATGGAAAACTCAGGTACATGTGAATCCTAAGTAAAAAGAAAAAAACATATTTTTACTTAGGATTAGCACGCTAGGCACATGCCAGTGCAGAGGGGGTAAAGATGAAAGATGCTGTCAACGGAGAAAACTTTGAGCAGATTTAAACAAAGACGAGACAGAGAAGGAGCAGTGGGCAAAGCAAACAGAAGCAGTGAACAGGCTTGATGGAGAGAGGAGGATATAAAGAGAAATAAAACAAGGTAAACACGCTCAGCCAGACCGACCGATGCAAGTAGGCAGAAACACACAGAAGCAGTGAGATGGGGATAGTGGGGATAGAAAGATGGGCATAAGAGCAGACAGCACACAGAGCAGAGTGACAGACTGACAGAGGGATAAACCGACAGAGACAAAGCGAAAGGGGTTAGTTTGCTAAATGGGTCTGCTTGATAATTGTGTTCTGTGACAGCTGACAGTAGCGCCACTTAATTAAAGCCAAGCAGGAAATGACTATTTATAGAGACTCCATCCCATCAGCACTAAATTACATGGTGTTTTATTTCCCTGCAACCGACTGGCTGCAAAACGCTGACTTTATTTAATTTGATAAGTGTGTGTTTGGAGGGGAGGGTGGTGTGTGTGTGTGTGTGTGGGTGAGGGTGTGTGTGTGTGTGTGTGTGTGTATGTGTACTGTATATATCTAATGGTGGGGGGAACCGGTGTGAGTCTGTGTTCATTGTTTAATCCGTAGGAATTAAGTGTGTGTGTGTGTGTGTGTGTGTGTGTGTGTGTGTGTGTGTGTGTGTGTATGTGTGTGTGTGTGTGTGTGTGTGTGTGTGTGTGTGTGTGTGTGTGTGTGTGTGTGTGTGTGTGTGTGTGTGTGTAGAAAATATATGTCTATATAAAGAAAGAAATGAGCATCATTATATAAAAAATTGGCCGCCGGCAGTTGAAAGCAAGCATAACAACCACTCACACCCTAACACACTCCTACAAAACACATGCGCAAACTCTCACACACACTCACACACACACACACAGTCATGTCCCACGACAATGCACAGTTTGACAGCATTCTCCCTGACAGTTTGAAATGTCAGCCCCAAGTGTCTGTGCAAGTGTGCAGATGAATGTGTCCGTGAGTGAGTGTGTAGATGTGTGTCAGAGAGAGATGGAGGGAGGATGTGTGAGTTCTACGGCCACCATTTCGTGGATGTCAACTATACAAACCATTGACAGAGGCATCCTGGTGCCTCTTGTTTAACTCTGGCCTCAATTGGCCTTGAGTTGAAGGAATTTAAGAGACAAAAACTGTTGTTGGTTCGGGTTGAATACAACAAACAACCAGAACAGGCTTCTGTGCACACGGATGCACTTAAAAGCACTCTACTGAATTTAGTTTGTTGAGTTACTTCAGGTGACTTGCATTAAAAGATTAGAACCCATAGCAGTTCTGAGATTGGATGAAGAGTTAATGTTAACCGTGCAAGAGAAACAGTTATGCGTTCGCAAAAAAAAACATTTGTCCTCTTTTGACCATGAATATCTGTGCAGCATATCATACAGTAGAACAGAAAAAATATTGCCATCACTACAGCTACTGCATAGTAAATATAGATGATTTTGGTACAAATTCCATCTATGCATGTCCAATAGTGGTAGTGTCTGTGCCCTATGTAGCATGGTGTTAAGCAGGGTTCCA
The DNA here is from genome assembly GCF_949987685.1 of Ammodytes marinus. Lineage (NCBI taxonomy): Eukaryota > Metazoa > Chordata > Actinopteri > Uranoscopiformes > Ammodytidae > Ammodytes > Ammodytes marinus. Next base: position 15,682,342 of record NC_137235.1, read on the forward strand.
CACTTTGAGTAATGGGTGGGCATGTATTGAGTACCCCCCTAATGCTGCAGACCCGTCACAAACCCGCAGCTAATGTTTGTTTTTCTGTAACCCAAACCACAATCTTTCCCTAATATTACCATGTTCCTCTGTGTCTCTTTGAGCCCCAACGTTAGCATAACTGTTACTATGACAACTACATTTGACTAACCCATAGTTGCCATTCACAGGTATTCTAGCAAGCACAAGTTGGCTAACCTTAATACAATTGAGTTGTCCCTTTAATCCAAACACCCTTGCTTGTTTAAACCCTAACTCAACTTAATTTCTCCAAGCAATCCTCCTTAAGTATCTTGAAAATGAATATAAATTGCACAGGTTACAGTCAGCCATTATTCTTCATCTGCTGATTCTCCTCTTCTTTTCATTCAACAATGAATAGAATAATCCAGCATTTTCTCCTTACATTGGATTTACATCACCATTAAATATTTGAGAGACGTCTTAATCCTTTCATCCCAGCCTGCTACTTACATTTAATTATCTGTAATATATGAAATACTGTGTTTAGGAAAAATTGCAGATGAATTTTGAAAATACCTGTAGTTTTACACAATTCCAACCGGGTCTTTATCTTCACGAAATAAGAGATAATGAGTGAATATAAAGACACGAAGACAAGGTATCAAGGATGAATTCAGTGTTTTCTTCTTGGAGGACTATGCATCAATATTTTCTCTGACTCAGGCAGAGCACAGCTCCTTTAATGGCTGCCAGCGCTGTTGGCACAAGAAGAACAGAGCACAAAACCAAAACAAAACACATAAATGCCTGCTGGTTTCATCCATACTAAAAATGAATCCCCTTGAGCTTGGTTAAGTCTCAGACTTTATTTTTTCTGTTTACTCTTGGGGATTGTGGGTGGGTTTCCACCAATAAGAGGAACACAAACAAAAATGATGTTCACCTAATAATGTAAACTCAATGGTAGCCTAAAACTAGAAAGTTAAATGTTACCTACTGTGTCAGGCACACTAAAAGAACTGTCTTAAAGAAGAACATTAAGAATTTAAGGAGCTTTTACAATTTCAAAGACATATCCTAGCTTTTACTGTTAATTTGTTTCTGATAAATCCTAGCTTTTACTGTTAATTTGTTTCTGATAAATCCTAGCTTTTACTGTTAATTTGTTTCTGATAAATCCTAGCTTTTACTGTTAATTTGTTTCTGATAAATCCTAGCTTTTACTGTTAATTTGTTTCTGATAAATCATTTTGAGAATATTTTATTCAGTCAGTTTCATCTCGATACATTCTGTTCTTTGACTGTGCTGCTCTGTCCTCATGTGCTATTCGTGCTTCCCTACTTTTTACAAAACTCTTCTGATTTCCTTTCCCGCCCTTAAAAGATAAACATAGGCAAGAATAACAGCCTCTTATTTTTTTTATGTCATTCATTATTCAACGTGTGCTTTAACACTTAAGGGGCATTTTGAAGATTTTGATGCTAAATCCTATCATTTTGTTGTCAAGAGGGAAGTCTAACAACATGATTAACTCAAAATCTAACCTCAGAGGCTACGGAAACACACCATCAGTAGAGTGCAGGGATCTTCCTCAACTACAGCTTCCGTTTCTTCAGCGCTAGTTCGCTGTTGGCGCTCCCTTGTCACCGGTGGAACTTGAAAAAGCCACAATGAACACATTCCGAGCAGTTTACCCCTCTGAATCCATTATACAATACACCCTTCAGACCTTGAAGGTCACCTGAAACAAGCTTTGTAATTATTTCTGGAGTTCAAACAGACCACAGATAATTAGCGTTTAGTTTCTAAGCGACACAAACTTTGTTGGAAGAAACTTGTGAAAGATCTTAGACGTGCCCTGACGTGTCACTTTAAATGGGGAGTGAAGGCATTGCTGTTTTCAATCCCATCTACTGTGCTATTTTATCTTCCGATGCAGAGTATATCATATGAATGTGAATCTGTTTTGATGCTTGATTGTTTTCTTTTCTTTTTTCAATAACAGATAATCTCATAAAGTAGAGGAGGGCTTCATCCTTCATCATAATAGCAAGCAGCGAATTAGCATTATTCAAGTCCAATTATATTTTTGCTTAAGTAAGACATAGTTTCTTAGCAATTTTTGCCTCTTTAAATAAAGGTTGATGATGATGATGATGATGATGATGATGATGATGATATTATTTCTAGAAATAACACCTTCATTTGCTGTGTCCATGGTTACTTAAAGTAGCTGGTGAGTCTGTAAGTGATAGAAGCATGGCAACTTAGGTGGGAATGTTCATTGTGTGACAGATCTCTACCAACCACACACCAGATAACCTTCAATAACAGTATACTGGTGCATGCAATACATATTGTCCATATCATACAGTATATTGCATTACATTGCACACAGTAATACATGCTTTAATCAAAGCCACAAGTATTTCTCACCTTTTCCTTTATTGACAGGCAGGTGTAGGTGAACGGCCGCATTACCCAGCAATATGAACACTGTGAAAAAGATCTCAGCAGGTATTACTTAACCGATCACAGGAAATACAACAGAACATTGACAGTAATATATAGGTTAAACTGTTTCACCCTTGCCCCATGTCATTTTCTCCATTTTCTTTTGCACTCAAACGTTTATTTGCAATTGCTTATCTTTATTTCCTTCCTCTGTTTATTGTAATGTTTAGCCAGTACTCCTTCTAAATGTCCATGTTTTTTTACTCTCTTGTAGGCTTTTCTCTTCATCCTTTGTTCCTTGTTTCTTTCTCTTACAGTATGTATTTTAAGATGGTGCTGATGATGACACCACCTTGTTCAAACAATTGAAGTAGCGGTGTTTCACAGTCATCAACACCTGCTAACTCGAGCAGCGCTGCAAGTTCTGCTTCCACTCTTGACATTATACATCACCTCATCCATGCCTGCCTTTTTTTCTCTCACATTATATCTCACTTTCTTTGTTGCCCTTTCTTTGACTTCTGCTGTATTTGCAGCTATAGCTTTCATTTACACTAACACTTTGAATTTTTTTCTATGCTCACTTCCTTCTAGCCCTCATGTGCTGCTATGAGGTACTGGTTTCATTCTCTCTCTCTCTCTCTCTCTCTCCCTCTCTCTCCCTCTCTCTCTCCCAGCACCTGGCTGTGTCCCATAGCAGTGCTGGCAAAGCAGAGAGCAGATGAGACAGTGTTAAACACTGTCATCTGCCAACACATCCAGCCCAGAAAGCTGCATTATAGTGTGTGTGTGTGTGTGTGTGTGTGTGTGTGTGTGTGTGTGTGTGTGTGTGTGTGTGTGTGTGTGTGTGTGTGTGTGTGTGTGTGTGTGTGTGTGTGTGTGTGTGTGTGTGTGTGTGTGTGTGCGCGCGTGTGTGCGTGTGTGTGCGTGGCTGTATATGGCTTTGTATGCATGATTAGGTTTGTGTGCGTACAAATGCGTACAATCCAACATTACTAACTCCTTGATTTGCCATCCCTTGAAAAGTGGGGAGTAAGCGACACACTGAGACTATTAAACTGAGGGCCCTTGGCTTTGAACACTGACAGCCTTGTGGCTGACTGTCTTTGCCATACAGTGGCGGCCATTCAAAAGTCACCATCTTGATTGGCAAATCAAAGACATCTACCGCCAACTGCTGTACTGCAGATATATTTTATACGAAAGTTCTTTCCTCTATTGAGTGAAACCCCACTAGGAGAGGGTGTGACTAAAATGTTATAAAGGGACTGCGGTTGTGAATGACTGTTCTCTACCGAGGACTCAGAGAATGTGTTTTATTTATTTATTTTCCAGACAGCAAGGTCTGATGTCTAAGCAACTGCTAGTTTTCCAAATCATTTCAAACAAGCAGCTGGAGTATTTATGTCTGTAGACAGCCTGACAGGGATGTTTTGATAGGGATATTTCTTCAGGACCTGCGATGCGCTGAGGAGGTATTTGTTATGTATATGATTTAAATAAAGATGTAGTATAACAGGGATGTCACTAACTCAGACAGAGCCACAGTAAAGTCTAGTTACTGGTGCGATGACCCCAAATATCAATTTTCAAGATGTCAAAAGAGCCATCAAGAAATGCCTCTTCTTTCTGGAGTGTGATATATTACGATATCGTCATGCACCAGTGGCAGTGACTCCATTTCATTGAGGGCACAGTGCACCATATCTCAGCAGTTGATTAAAACTGTGCCCTGATTTCCTCCTCGTAGATGACTCGAGTGTTGCCAAATGCTGTTGTTATGATGCAGAGTTACTGGAGGTCATGACCTTGATTGAAGGACTGCAGTGCTGTAGAAACTGATGTGGATTTGTTTGTGTGGCTGCAGTGCTGTCTGCATGCCTTTGTGCACACATGAAAACGCATCCTCGCCGACTGCAGTGGCTTTTCATTTGATATGCAGTACAATGCATTGCTTGCTACTATTAATACCCATTCATTCTCCATTCCCGCAATTTATCTATTTACTGCAGGGTGGTGGTAGAGGTGGTGGAGGGGACTGAGAGCATGAGCATTTTGGAATAAAGGAAAGGGAAGTAGGCAGAGATGGAGCTGGGAGAGAAGGACAGACAAGAGAGGGAGAGATAGGGAGAACAACTGCAATAAGGTAAGGGATGGGAAGATGAGTCCTCAGAAAGTGAGGGGATTCAGGGGAAGGAGGAGGAGGTTGGGGGGATGGATGGGGATTGAAATCCTCCTGGGATGCACAAAGAGAGGAAACACTTAAGATGACTCAATTTATCACAATCACTGCTACAAAAGAGCGGGAGGGGGGCAAAATGTAGACGAGTGATGCAAAAGCGAGCCAGAGTATGTACTGTAATACATTAGCAAGTCTGGTCTAGATGTACAAAAAGGCCTCAGAAAAATTACAGGATTTTATTAGTTGAGGGGAATGTGGGTGTAAAAATGAGGCACTTAGTATTTTTAATTTAGCTTTGGGTAGGGTAAGTAAGAACACATTTTAGGGGCACAAGATAAGTCACATTGACTCTTTGGCACCTTATAATTGGCCTATATACTTACCTTGTGCAGTGATGCAATACTTCTCAATAAACAAAAATCATTATGTCTCATACCTTCATCAAAACACACGACACAAGGCAAATGCACCTACTAGTCTGTTTCATGTAAATGGCTAAGACGGAACAACCTGAGTTTTGGTTTACGAATTGGCCAACAAATAAAACACTGCATTTATACTGTATATGCAGTATTCTACCATGGTTTTATCATAGTAGACTATGGAATATGTACATTATAACCTGTGTTATTTTTAAAGGTGATTCCATTTTCATATGCTCAACGGTTACTGACATTCTTGTTTACCAGGCTCTCTCTAGCTCTGCATATATATATGGATTGCATTATGATGTTTTATAGTTTACTGAAATGATAACATTTTAAATATGATAAACAAAAACAAAATGATTGAATACAAACCACAGTTTACAGATCATCATGCAGGTGTTCAGGCTTCTGAAGCACTTTTAATCTTCTACTAATGGGTAAGAGGCATGTTCATTTAGTTTCCCTGTGTGCCACACTGAGCGGATGCTTCATTGTCCTCTTAGCCTTGAGATGTTTTTAGGAAACAATTGTCAGAACCCAAACTTCTTTTGTTTTAATAATTTTTTTGTGCTTGTGTATAAGAAATTAAAACGTTTAATTTCACAAAACTTGTATTGCCTTTGCATAGTAATATTATATATAACATAAAACACAAATAAATTACAGGTTCATTGCCTGCCATTCACTGATATTAACTTATCATTTTGATAACAAAATACTTGAATGACTCACTGTGCCTTACAATATATACACTTTGAGATGTAAATGTCAAAGTATTAATGGCTGTGTTCATATATTTGCACTGATCAGGCAGGACACACCTGTACCCTACTTTATGAGGAGATAGTATTGTTCATAACAACAACAACAACAACTCTGTATTGAATCACACCCTATTCCGAGCTCTCTCCCTCTCCTTCTCTCTCTCTCTCTCTCCTCTCTCTGTCTCTCCCTCAAGCTCTCACACAGACAGTTCTGTTCAGTAGGGAGAGTGAAAAGTGAAATATTGACAGGCGGGTGACTGAGGTTCACCCACCAAACTCTGATTAGCTTTATTAAAAATGTACCAAGGACAAATGGAGGACCTCTCAGGAGACCAGCTGAACTGTGAAAGGAAGGAGCTGTCTTCAAGGTTTGGACAGTGCAGAGACCCAGGGTGTGCACACACGCACACGCACACACACACACACGCACACACACACACACACACACACACACACACACACACACACACACACACACACACACACACACACACACACACACACACACACACACACACACACACACACACACACACACACACACACACACACAGGAGCCCAGGAGAGAGAAAACTGTCTCAGCGTTCATTGTTTGAGAGGCAAAATGTGCCAAAGAGAGTTATAGATGAAAAAAAAGAGGTGAGGGAGGCAAAGGCACAGAGTCCCTGAGAGAGACTGAGGGTGAGGAGGAAAGACATTGCGCAGAGAGATAGAGAGAGAGAGAGATACACAAAAAAAATGGCTTGGGCCGCGAGAGAATGATAGAGTTCTGGAGAGGTTAATTGGAGGTTGTGGCGTGATGATATGATTCAGAGAGATCATTAGCATTCCAGAGCTAAATATTAATGACGCCAGCGCTCGACTTCAGGCGCAGGAACACAGTGCTACTGCAGGTGAGGCCGGAAAGATAGAGCCAGAGGAATAGAAATGCAGAGTTTGCAGCACAAGGAACTATAAGCCATAAATGTTTTACACCACCATTAACATAATTTGATGGAGGCTTTTTGTCTGTGCATGCTGGGTGGTACTGCCAGGGTAATTTAGAGGAGGAAGCTTTCTTAATCATTGCTGATTTGACAATAAAGTCGTAAATTGCGGTGTTTTATCCCCATACATTTTTTTTACACAGGGAGGCAAACCCCAGACAATAGGTTGTCGTATAAGCTTTGAACATGCTGATGTTGTACATGGTGGATATTGAGCTGAATGGCCCGGGAGCCTCAGTGGCTCTGACAGATACGGTACTGAAGTAATTAATCATAAGCGGCGAGATCAAAGTTCCTCTCTCGAAACTCTAGCAGACGGGACTATTTAGTCTTTTGCTTGCATGACCACGTAGTTAGGCGCATGCATGCAAGCAAGTGCGCAAACAGGTTTACCTGCACGCTTGCACACACAAACACACACACACGGATCTACAAGTATATCCCCTCCAGATGCAGCAACCTGCTCTTTATTGTGGGTTATTTATGGCGGTAGATTGAGGGCCGAGGCCTTTGAATGCATTCGGAGACATGTGAACTACAGTAAGTAGCTTTGAAATCCACAGTGGCACGGTATTAAAGAATTTCTCCTATTAGTGAGCTGGCAAATGCTCACTGGAATGGAGACAGCTTACATGAATCACACCAGATATTCATTGTGTGTGCATCTGTGTACATGTGTGTGTGTGTGTGTGTGTGTGTGTGTGTGTGTGTGTGTGTGTGTGTGTGTGTGTGTGTGTGTGTGTGTGTGTGTGTGTATGTGTGTGAGTGTGTCTGTGTCTGTTTCAAAGAGCCCCTTTTATAGGGAATCTAGGAGGACGGAAGAAAGGATTGTAGGAAAATAGGCATTACTCTTGAGGTAGCAACACAGTAGCAGATCTACAAAACTATTAATCTCTTCCTCTGCCTCTGCCCGCCTCAGCCTCCTCTTTCTATCTCTCTCCCCTCTTTCTCCTTCTGCCTCTCTTCTTCTCCTATCTCTTTTTTTTCTCCAGAGCCCTCCTCTGCATTTATTTCATTAATCCGACTCTCCTATCCTTTTCCCTTGCTCACAGCCACTCCATCTATTCCTTTCACTTTACATCTCCTGACTCTCTTCTGCTCCCTCTTTCCCCCCGCCCTTTATACTCTCTCTGCCTCCCTCCCTCCTACCATCGACCATGTCCATATTTCACTCTGTCCCCCCTTCTATTCTTCCTCCTTTTGACCTCATCTCTTCTTTGTTTCTTCTTAGTTTTTCTCAATCTTTTTAGTCTCCTATTCTCTGTCTCTCTGGCACTTTCGATTTCGTGCTCTTTCACTCTTTCTCTTTCTCTCTCTCTCTTTCTCTTTCTAACCCACTTCTACACTGCAACTATGCAGTGTGTTGCAGATATTTAGTGGTTTGAGGTTTCAAAGCCGCAGTGCCCACCACAGGTTCAAATAAACACTCGTACCTAATAATACACACACAACCACACACACACTTTCACTTGATTGCAAACTCTCTCTCTCTCTCTCTCTCTCTCTCACACACACACACACACACACACACACACACACACACACACACACACACACACACACACACACACACACACATGCCCACTAACTACCAGCAGTCGACTGCAGTGGTTCAGGCTTGGTGGCTGAGGCTGCACAGGGTTCCTTTGTGGGTGAAGAGCTCTTTACTGCAGTACCTCACTTTTTCCTCTCCCTCCCCTCTACCCTGTCTGTCTCACCACCAGCCCACCACGCCTCCTCAATCTCCCCTCCTTGTCCCCACCTCCACCCCCTTTACCCATCCTCCCACACTTTTCCCCTGCTTCCCCTTTATTGTCCTCTTCCACCATCAGAATGGTTTGTGTTTCTTCTACTGTATCTCCAGCTGTCCTCTCTCTCACACCTTGCAAAAGCCTTTGTGACCCTCCCCCCACCCCCCGTTCCAGTCCTCCCTGACACCCATCCCTCAAGTGTCAACCCCACACCTAAAACCTTACCCACCCACCCTTGGCCCCCATTGTCTGCAGGGAAGAATACACCTCCTTATTATTCTCACTCTGCACCACATCTCGTTGCCGTGCATGCACACACTCACATTCATCCTCATCGCTTCCCACTTCGCATTTCGGCACACACACACACACACACACACACACACACACACACACACACACACACACACACACACACACACACACACACACACACACACACACACACACACACACACACACACACACACACACACACACACACACACACACACCTTCCCCCCGGTATATTTCAAGTATTGGCTTTATGCACACACGCACATGTGCACGTACAGTCACACACTGGCGTGTTCTCTCCACCTCTTCCTGTTTGGCTTGCCATACAAATCTTCTCGGGCCACTAGTTACATTGTGTCTCCAGTGATGCAGTCATGTGCTGACGTACCCCTCCAATGCTCCATTCTTATCTTGTGAAATACTTTTTCTACCTTCATGCCTCCTTCCTCCCTTTTTTGCCCTGGCCACCAACTTCCCCACTCCCTCCTCCTCCTTTCACCCACCCTCCAATAAAACAATAAAGTCTCCCTCCTGACCACTATCATCCAATCCGTCTGTACACATGGCTGTCTTTCTCTATCCCCAGTTCACCCCAAACAAATCAGCCTATACACAATGGCTGCAGTTTAATAACACATGTATATGTAAAAGTTTTGTAAGGAAGAAAAACATTGCAGGAACGGATATAGCATATAGAGCCAACCTACCGACTGCAATTATTTTTCTTCTAACAGTCAGCCTCAAATCAGTCTCTCAACCGTTGCAAATCCGCGAGGCTGACAGTGCCTATCCTTTATTTACCCGACCTGTTCCGTGAAAATTACATCCAATCATTCTCACTTTCTTTTTTTTTCTTCATTCCGCTGAAGCTGACTTAGAGCTGATGCTGACTTAGAGCTTATGGCTAATTATCCTCCTTTATTTATTTTCACGGTGAATAAATAATATCCTGGGAACATGACAATCACATTGATGAAACACAAGCATCTTCTGTTTCCAATTAATTGTCCCCTGTCTGTGTTGTTCTGGAAAGTAAACAGTATATATATAGTATATATATATATATATATATATATATATATATATATATATATATATATATATATATATATATATATATATATATATATATATATATATATACTCACCAGCCACTTTATTAGGTACACCTGTTCAATTGTTTGTATAAACAAATAAACATTTTGTTATATCAATAGGTTTTCAACCTAATCCTAATCCTAATCGCTTGTTGTACAATTCATGTTGAAATAAACACAAGAAAACAGATTTGAGTTGTCCTGCGTCCCCCGTCTCATCCCTGCCATTTCAAGTTGGGCAAGCACAAATGGAAACAAAACCCAGATAACTTGACAATAGCTAATCAGCCAATCACTCAATCATTGCAGCAATTCAAAAAATGTAACACTGCAGCAAAAATGCATTAAGGCATGTAGACATGGTCAAGACAACGTGCTTAAATTCAAACCGAGCATCAGCGTGGGGAAGAAAGGGGGTTTAAGTGACCTTCAACGTGAAATGGTTGATGGAGCACGGCAGGATGGATCCATGCTTTCATGTTGTTTATGACAAATTATGACCCTACCATCTAAACCTCACAACTGAAATTGAGACTCATTAGATCAGGTAAGATTTTTCCAATGTTTAATTGTCCAATTTTGGTGAGCCTGTGCGAATTGTAGCCTCACTTTCCTGTTCTTATTTGACAGGAGTTGCACCCGTTGGTGTCTTCTGCTGCTGTAGCCCATCTGCTTTAAGGTTGGATATGTTGTGTCTTCAGAGATGGTATTCTGCATACCCTGGTTGTAACAAGTGGTTATTTGAGTGACTGTTGCACTTTCGTCCACATGACTGCCGCTCACTGGATATTTTTTTCTTTTTCGGGCCATTCTCTGTAAACCCCGGAGATGGTTGTGCATGAAAATCCCAGTAGATTTTCTGAAATACTCAGACCAGCCAGTCTGGCACAATCAACATTGCCTCGTTCAAAGTCACTTAAACCCACTTTCTTCCCCATTCTGTTGCTCGGTTTGAACGTCAATACGTTGTCCTGTCCAGGTCTACATGCCTAAATGCATTGAGTTGCTGCCATGTGATTGGCTGATAAGTTATATGTGTTAACAAGAAATTGAACCGCTGTACCTAATAAAGTGGCCGGTGAGTAGTCATATAACACAGTATGCGGACATATGTGTTATATGACACACTGTCTATGAATATATGTAAACCTATTTAAAGTTGATGAGTTGTAGATAAAGTCATTAAAACCAAAAGGTCAAAGTTCAAACCCACAACAGCCATACACTGAAGAAACCTCGAGCAAGTCACTACATTTACATACACAGCACATTGTGATTAAGGTCCGTATTCCAGTTAAGACAATATTCCAAAAAAGGCTTTTTACATGCGCAGCAGCTACTGGGATCTTCCTGACATCAATGCATTTTATCCGGTATGTGTTCATGTTCCATCCATGGAAAATGAACTCACTTTATGTCATTAGCATTGTCTGGCATTGTTTCATACGCCAAAAATTACAATGTTTTTTTACAAGGAGCCTTGTTGCATGTGTACACACTCTAGATAACAGATACAGAATGAAGAATAAGAGAAATAGAGTATATATTAGTTTTGTTCTTTTTCTTCACATCCCTTGAGCCCACATTTACTGATACTCTCCCTGGATGTTTGTGTCTGCTTTGTGTCATATTCTGCCCTCTAATTGCCCATTGGCCCATTCTCTTTGTTTCCCGTTGTCTCTTTCTCCTTCTTCCTCCCCCTCTACACTTCCACCAGACACACAGGCCTCCTTTACCTCTGCAAGTGTTGCATTATTAATTGACCTGCATTGGCCATACACTATAGAAAACCCCTCTCAGCTTCAGACACACAGCCACTCACACAAACAAAAACCATACACAAAACGTGCACCAGGTACTCCTAAATGCATGAGCGTTTATATAATGGCCCATGAACATGTCTGTTGTGAATGCACATGTTTTATGAACATGTTGTTGTTGTTGTTGATGTTTTGTATCCAACATGCATATATTCTATCTGATCCCGTCACACATGTTATGTTTAGCCAGAGGCAGCTTCTGAGCTTTCACTATTACCCCAGTCATGATCACAGCTTGGTTCCCTTGTGTGTAGCACCACATGTGCCTTCGCCTTTGTCTCTCTTAGTTTGATGATTGTGGTTTTTAATTTTTTTATGTCTCTATGTGCTTTTGTGTGTGTGTGTGTGTGTGTGTGTGTGTGTGTGTGTGTGTGTGTGTGTGTGTGTGTGTGTGTTTGTGTGTGTGTGTGTGTGTGTGTGTGTGTGTGTGTGTGTGTGTGTGTGTGTGTGTGTTTGCAGTGTCATCTTACTGTATGTGACTGGTACACATGACCTGCATGTCGGTGAAATACAGGACTAGGTATTATTATGTGTCATAAATAGGTTTATAAAAGCAACCGGATGTGGTCAAATCATCTTCTGAATTATTCTAGCCAAACCAGCAAAACAAACTTGTAACTATAGGAGCTTCTCTCTGCTAATAACAACTGTTGTCAATGCCAGTTGCTGTGCACTATACATTAGTTGCTTTGTTTCTTTGTTTTTATATTAATATTTAGTGAAACCATACTTTTTTTTATCTTAGTTTGCCATCAGGTTTACACGGTTGTGTATATAATCTTCACATAGTAGATTCATGTTATTTTACCAATACTTAATATAAATGAATTATGGATTTAAAACATTATATAATCAGTGACTCGGTTTGTGTCTGAGCAAATTACTTTAATGTTATTTACCTGAATGCGTTGTAATCGGTTACAGAGCTTTGCAATTTCCATGCCCTGTTAACCAAACATGCGTGTTTGAATATGTGACAGATACACAGAGTTAAAGCATATTATCCTCATTGGTCACGGCCGTAGTCTTAAGTCTTGTGATTAGATACGGAGATATTGCTGAAGTGCTTTAATTGTTCGAAGGGTTTAACGCATGTCTCTTTTGGCCACGAGGGAGTTTGTGTGTGTGTGTGTGTGTGTGTGTGTGTGTGTACGTGCGTGTATGCGTGTATGTGTGTGTGTGTGTGTGTGTGTGTGTGTGTGTGTGCGTGCGTGTTTGTGTGTGTGTGTGTGTGTGTGTGTGTGTGTGTGTGTGTGTGTGTGTACATGTGTAAGCAATTATACTGTACAGCAGTGTGTACCTTTGAAAAGTTCAGAGCTAGTCAGTTCTTTTTTTATCGACTCTGTTTTCAAACACCTCCCACCCACCCAACCACCCACCCACCCACCCACCCACACACAAACACACACACACACACACGCGCACACAAGCATGCACACACACACACACACACACATACATATATAGACCCATGTGCACAAACATGAGCATGCACACACACTGAGAGAGGGATAAAAACAACAAAGGAAGATAAACAGTGATTATTTACAGTGATTTATTTTCTGCCATACAGATATAGAAACACATTACACCACACAGACACGCACACACACACACACACACACACACACACACACATGCACACCACCGCATTGGCACACAATCTGGGTACAAACAGAAACAGCAACTGATATAATAAAACCAGAACATTTCAATTGAAGGGCTCACATGCAAACACAGGACACACGCAAGCCTGCTCACTGAAGAACAGCCCATGTGACTGACAGATTGGTTTGCCAAGGCGATTTAATGTCCTTACTTTCACCTCACTCCCCACCCTATCCTCTCTCCTTCACCCCACAGAGTGAGAGAGCAACCCCCTAAATATAAATCAGTAGAAACACACCACGTCAGGAGACTGACTCTCCCCTGTAGTCTCATCAATCAACAACACACCCTGCCTTCCGCTACAATGTCTTACTCCTTGTTTTTTTCCTCTTCATTCTTTGGCCTGTCTAAGTGTTTTCTTGACCATTTGAGACGCCTTATACATGATCAGTGGATCAGTGGTATGCAATGCAGTGGATGCAATGTAGAGGCAAAGTGTAGAAAATGTTTTCGTCATTAATGTGCACAACAAGGGGAGTAAAACCTGTTATGAACACCGTTGTTAACGTTATTGTGTATCAGTTCTTAACATCTTGATAAGCTCTGAATACAGCACAGTCGAATCAACATGAATCGATCTGGTTTGTGTACAACGCAGCACTGTTTCTCAGGATTGCTATTGCTAACACCACTAGGAGCTGTGTGCGAGACACACAAACCATAGACATCTTAGCTACTTATTATACTTTTCTTGATTTTGACTTCAGCAGTAAGGCATAACAATCTGGAAAATGTGCAACGTTCAAAGTAGGGCACTGTCAGGTGAATCATTTAGGCTCAGTCCATAGCTCCAGTAGTTGCAAAACAAATATGTCAGTGAGTATGTTCCTTTTTTATTGTTCTTCAAGATCCATGAACAGTTATTTATGTTGCTGCAGACAAGGACACAAAACAGCAGGAGAGAGTTGTTCGCTCTAGGCAGTAGTTTCTTAGCTACGAATGATCTTGCCTGCTAGGAGTCATCTTACACTTACTATATTTACCTCAATTTCATAATTTCACTCTGAAAACAGAACATCTTATAAAGAAAGATATCCAGATATAGCAAATATTTGACAGTTCAGGAGAAAGTCGATCAAAACATTGAAGTTGCAGAGCATCAGACGAGTGACAATGCTTGGCATTAAGCTACATTTATTCTTAAATGTATGCTATACTACAGTCAAGAAAAAAGTATTATCGGTAAACTAAGACCGCAGGGAACATTACTGTAATAAAGCACTAGTACACATTTAAAGTAAGATATGTACAGCTAGAGCATTAGCGGCTGCACTTTTAATGCCAGCCAACCAGTAAAGAACAATGTATACATTGTGTCCCTGTCCTTTATATGTTGTTTCTTACATAATTGAGTTATTTCCTACAGCCATTTGTAAGGGGTTTGGAAAAAGAAAAGGTTTTAGTGTAGGGACAGACTTTATTTCAATCATCAAATTGAGTCAAAGTGTTTCTCCAGCCTGTTAACTGCTTCTAGTTTCAAATTTGAAGTGTACACCAAACAAGCAAAGTCAGTGATTTGTTCTGAGGGAGGGGATTTTTTGGGGTAAGGTGAGGTGAGTATTGCCGACAGAATGATTACATATAGAGCTCTGTTTTAATGAGATATTAAGAAATTGTCTGATTATTGTGGCTCATTAATTGCAGTGAGCGGAACCAAAATGCTCAGTCTATTCTATACAATTTTTTAAAATGCTATTAATATTGTTCACTCCTGCAATAAAAGACAGGTTTTAAGACATGTAATGAATGTGTTTGTACCGATTGTTACCCACAGCAGAGTCAATGAGATCTTCAATTAGGCCTTTAGACCTTTCATCAAGTGGTCCTGACACAAACATCCGCACACACACACACACACACACACACACACACACACACACACACACACACACACACACACACACACACAATTATTTAAAAGAATACAGCACACTTAGCCTTGGGCCATTCAGTCTCTCACATTTCTAAGTGGTCCTCACAAGGATCGTGGAAACACCAGCAATGCACAGTATTTTTACTTTGGGTTGCAATCTATCAATTGATCACATGTACAGCGTTGAAAAGCTCATGTACTCTCACGTGCTCACACGCTACTAATTAACTATCATATTGATTTTAGGTTTTTCCCTGACGTGCCATTGAGTATCGGACATGTGTAAGCACTGTGGCAGACAGGATTGCACCGCAAAGCAGGTAATGCAAAGACTGAGTTCAAATGCTGTTGGGAATTAGTTGCTGACTTACATATCCCAACCCAAGATCAATGCACGTCAGTGTGATGCACTGATGCCAAGTCACCTTGGCACTTGTTGATCTCAGATCTGATTAATTAGGAAACTTACATCGCTAATTTATGACAAGATCTTTGGATTTCTGGTGTTGTTCAAGCCTCTTGATTATTGGGCAATGAAAAAAAAAATAGCGATGTGCCTCTGTACCTAAGTCATCAATTAGCCAGTTGGCATATTGATTTGTTAAACTATACCGCTGGACAAAATCAATAGATTGCTTTTCCTCGCATCATTTGGTTAGTGTTGGTAATGAATGCTTGAAATTATAAACAAAAAACGGTGCCAGCAAATAAATGCAGAGATCCACAGTTTTTTCAAAAGTGATTTATTTTTCCTTTGTTGGAATTTAAATTGTATTATACCATGGATGTATTACTTTAATGTGTAACCAATCAATGCACTATAAACTAAACTTCACAATTTGATGTTGGAAGTAAATGTACAATTACACCATTTTCAATTCATGTTAGCTCTCTACTTTAAACATGTGGTTCTTAACAGATGATGTACACATTGCTTCACATGCATCTTAAACTGGTTACACCTTATGCTAGACACGAGCAAACATATTTGGTCACAGATGGTATTGCCTTCCCATCCCCCCTCAAACCTCGCACAACCATTGACTAACATCACAGTTGACTGAATTAAAGAGACACATGCTGTAGTGAAGATGACTTTGAAAATAAATAATGACAGAAAAACACTTATTTTGCATTTATCAATGCAAAATATCAATTCACCTTTAGACTCTTATTTGAAAAAATGCCTGCTATGTTGATACATGTGTTTTTTGTTGCAATGTTATATATATATATATATAACATCCTGTGATTAATCTGATTAAAATGTTTAATCGTTTGACAGCCCTAATATATATATATATATATATATATATATATATATATATATATATATATATATATAAACAAACCATATGGTAGATAGGTAGATAAAGGAGATGCAGTTAATTCACAAGACAAACGTTATGATTGCTTGTCCGTCCCCTTCAGTGCACTGGGTATTTAAATGCTTTGTGCAGACAGAGTCAAGCTGTGCATGGACTGACAAGAACTGAGTTGCTTCCTTGATATTCTGACGTCTCTACAGTACAGCTGCGTGTCCTGTCTTTCTGGGTCATTTCTGTTTCGCTCGCAATCCCGGTGGACTTTATACAGAGACAGGGCCCTGCACGATAGACAGTGGCTAAGCCTATGACTTCTTCTGCTTCATCACACACCTACACACACACACACACACACACACACACACACACACACACACACACACACACACACACACACTCACTTGAAAGACCAGCTGACGCACAGGGGATGTTATTCATAAGTTGTGGGACAATGTCAACTTCAGTAGCATTATACATTCCCATACCGCTCCGTCTCTCCTCTC
This sequence comes from Ammodytes marinus, assembly GCF_949987685.1. Classification (NCBI taxonomy): domain Eukaryota; kingdom Metazoa; phylum Chordata; class Actinopteri; order Uranoscopiformes; family Ammodytidae; genus Ammodytes; species Ammodytes marinus. The sequence continues at coordinate 15,699,473 of NC_137235.1, forward strand.
AGCTTCACCTCCTCTCCTCAGGTCCTATCCTCTCACCTCTCTCTGTGCCCCCGTCTCTTACAATACACTAACATTTCAAAAGAAAAAACAATACTCCCTATGCTACCATATGACATTTTTGGGATACCAAATAAAAGGGATTGAACTCCACTGCGGGGTACGCATTTGAGCATTATGAGAGCTATATAAGAAGTGCTTAAAATTCCTTGAATCCGGCTTCAAAATAAATAAAGGTCTGTTTAGAGATGCTCCTCTTGCTGGTGGCAGTTTGCCCCCTCTTGGCTTCTGCTCCTCTTCCTCTTCCCCCTGTTCCCCCTGTTCCCTCTGGGCATTATTGGCCGACGGGAGCAGAAAGTGACAGATGTACACCTTACCTGCTGCTCTCCTCCTTCTGACCTCTCCTCCCTCTGCACTCCATCTCTATATTTCTTGCAAACCAACTGTCTCCCTCTCTTTTTCTGCACCTCCTGCCTAAACCTTTTCTGCCAAATCTTCTTGCCCCTTCCTTTTTCCCCTCATCTATCCTTCTGCTGCCCTCACAAACAGACATAGTATGAAGGGATAACCAATAGGTTAACAGATGCACTCCTTGTATTCCAGCACCTATCCTTCTGTCCTCTTCTAACTTTGCCTTGTTGATTCCTATTCCTTTACTGTAGCTGTGATACCTGATTTGAATTCCTGAGTGTTTATGCACAACACACACATCACAGACATACGCACACACACACACACACACACACACACACACACTGATGCACACATCCAAACACACTGCCACTTCACTCTGCAGGGGTACAAAATGACAGATGTACTTTCCCCTTACCCCTGTCTCGCCCTCACTCAGCCCCCCTCATCACACACACACACACACACACACACACACACACACACACACACACACACACACACACACACACACACACACACACACACACACACACCCTGTTAAGGGGCTCAGCAGGTACAGTGGCATCTGTACACCCAACCTGACTCATGGATATTTCATGTTGTGGAGCGACGCCAGACTGTACCACACAGTTGTAGGCAGACCAGAGCTACACAGTTGGAGACACATCCATGCTGTGCTGATCAATGGTGTACTGTGTGTATTGGGCTTGCCTGTGTGATATCAACTGCAATTGAGTCATCTGCTCTGCCCTGTCCTGCACTGGACTATAAACACCACTAAGCAACGACTATAATGGAAAGAAGAAAATCATATATAGTATATATACATTTATTTTTATATATATTTAAGCTTGGGTGGGAGGCTAGTGTGAGGAGGAAGCAGTTCACTTCAGCTTCAAAATTATTATTCTATTGTAAGACAGAAATAGGAGCACAGGTTGGTTGTGTAATCCAAAATATGCGAATACTTAAGAGGTATCTGGAGATGAAGAGGGTAAAAATATAAAACTTCATGATGTTTCCTGGAGAAACGGATGGAGCTCAGCATTGCTTCATTTACAATATATGACATGAACATGGAAATATGAAGCCAGCCAATACCAGGCGCTCATGAAGATGAAAGAGGGGGAGAAAATGGGTGTGTAAACGGAGTCAGGAGACAGGATTAGAGTAGACAGGTACAAATATTTTGAAATAAATGAAAAAGCAGACCAATAAATAGATAATTAAACACTTTCACCTTACGCCTACTATCACCTTCACCCATTGCTCTTTCTCCCCTGGTTTCCTCCATCCATTAACAATACCCCAGGGAAGAGATTGACACATCTTCTGTATGCCACTTCACATTAAATGGGAGCAGACATGGCCAGTCAAATCCAGATCGCCCCAGGGAGAGAGATTGGTGCAGTGTTGAGGAGAGTTTTATTAAATATAGCCATACTGCCATATAGCTATCTGACTTAAAATAGACCCTCCACTCGCTACTGCAGTTCTCTCCCTGGAAATGGGATATTATGAAATCGCGAAGACAAGAAAGCACTAGCAATTTTTAAAATAGTAGTTTTCTATCATGACCTGATAGAAGGCAATTTGGATTCATATAGAACATATCATGGGGATTTGGTGATGACAAGTGAAGATCGAGGCCAAGAAATGTAGAATGCTTCTGCACTGTGAGTTTATTATGAATCTTATTGCTGGTAAAAAGAAATAATTAAAAAAATATGTTGTATGTCATTGTTCCTTCAGACTAGCCTGGCACCGCCCGCCTACCTACCTCCGCTCAATTTTAATTTCCCTTCAGTAGTCAGTCTGGGTCCACGGTATATTCGTGGGGTTTCTCAGCCAGATATGTGGCTGTCCAATCAGCGAACGGTGTGAGTGGCTGAGAACAATGACGTTGAGGTTGTGCGGCAGTTTCAGTTGTAGTCAGAAGCCGGCGCATGACATACGTCATGACCAAACGTTATGCGATTAGTTGGCAGATCCAGAGTGTCACTGGGCAGATCCAATAGTTTTAAACTTCAACAGACAACCGCCTTTAAGTGAGTTTGTCAATTGAGCGATTCCAGACCTTCTGTACGAATGAAAAGAAGTGCGATGGTCTGGTAGGACCAGGCTTCCTTCAGACCTGATGTCATTGCCTTTACACAGGACTGAAAGGTTATGCATAGCTGTGAGTGACATCATTAGCGGTCAACCGTGTCTATAATCATTTAGTATTGATCAGATGCTGATGCCTGAAGTGGAATGTTTCCCCTTGTGGTTGTAATCGAATGTGCTTTTGAGTGAGACGTTTTTTTGTTTGTTTGTTGTATAATAAAATACACAAAACACACTCAATAATCTTTATTTTAGATACTTACTTCCATTAAAGTATTGACATTTTAAGCCACTGTGCACCACAGTCATCTTAACTATACATATGAACCAGACTAGCACAACATCCCTTACTGCCATACAGTGTGGCTCTGACTCTTGGATTGAAATGAGTGCTGTCAGGAGCCCCACAGGTCCAATATTATAAAATCCTATTACATTAGTTTATTACAACATTTGAGCATTTGAATATAAACTGAACTGGCTCAGCCACAAAATATATAGGGGAGAACGGGGTAATATGTCACACGGGTAGGTTGTCACAATCGTTATATCTCGGAACCAGAAGGTGCTGTCTGTTAAATTTTGGTATGTAAATATCCACAACTGGGATCAGAGGTCACCTACATAGTCTTCCTTGGAGTTAGACTGCTGAATTTGAGGTGAGAGGACTGTTTGTGTTTGTGTCAAATTTAAAATATTTAGCTCATAACAAAACACTTGTTACCCAAAAAAAGTGTGAAGGGTAAGCTATAGTTTAGATTGTTTTTAGCAAGCTAATTAGTTGTCAGATGGTTGTTGGCCTTGATGCTAGCAAGAAATTCCAGTTGGGGTTGGTCGTCACATTTTTTGGGGGGTTGGTTGTCACATGTTATCCAAAGGGTGCAACCAGGAAAGGAACCCAATAACAAAAGAAAATGTCAAGCTGTATCCTCACTGACACCCCAAAGAAGGAGAGAATAGAGCAGGAAAGGCAGATAGCATGCAAAAGAGAAAAAGGGAAAAAAAATCAAAACGACCCAGTGCATCCCAAACTAGACCAGTTGCCAAGGCTACTGCACCCCAGTGCACTCCACCCCAGCTGGGGAAGAAGAAACAGAAGAGCAAGATACAGGAGGAGGAATCTTCATCAGATGAAGAGGATAGTTTGTGTTTGGTTTGTATGGAAACGTTCTCCAGCACCCGTCCAGGGGAGATATGGGAGAAGTGTTGTATGTGCAACCAGTGGGCACACAATCTCTGCTTGGTTAGTGAGCAGACCCTACATTTGCCATCACTTTAACTCAGATAGTGAATGTGTGTATCATGGTTGAGTAGACTATTATTGTTAGACCTATTTGTTTTGTTCTTTATGTTGTTACATACAGTAGGTTGGTCTTAATATGGATTTCCTTTTTGTTTATTCCTTGCTCCTTGTGTTAAGATGCATAAAGTTATGTAGGCCTATTTTTCAACTTGACAATGAAATTAAACTTTCAAATTTAGTTCTGCTTTCCTGCCTTCTTTTTAAGATTTTTCCCATTAAGATAACATTGTGACAAACAACCCCATAGTGTGTGACAACCGACCCCTTGTCACAATGTGTTAGAGTGTCTTTGATGGTACATTTCTTCTTTATTACAATAAGTTAGAAAAAGTGAGGGGTTCACATTTCAAGCCAACACCTTAAGCTTCAATGTAATGTAGAAATTACTATTGAAAGATGTTTAGGTGATGAGCAATTCTCACTAGAGTAAAAAATGTGCCTACTTACCCCGGTCTCCCCTACTGCATAATATATAAAAAGGAACAACTCGAATCCTGGTATGATGGCATATACACTCGCAAGTAGGAAAGAGTGACACAGTCAGTGTGTTTCCATGGGACAACTAGATTGGATTAAGTCATATACCGAACTTGCCACTCGAACGGACCGAGTCACTTGTCTGAGTATACATGGCCTATCAGAGAATCGGAAAAATGCCCGGAGCATGGCTGACTCCGCTACGCTAGGTGGCGCTGTAGCCCTTTCAACAAGTGGTCATAGAGCCACGTCCGGTTCCTTTCCGGCAACAACCCTACTATGTATTACTTTGTCTCCTTCCACTTCCTTGTGAAATCCCCGGCAGGGATTCCGAGCAAGCGCAGAATGCAAACTCCGATGTGCGATATGCGATATGCTGTATACATGCAGATAGAATGTTGACTATGAACAAGTTTTTTAGGTGTTCAACTTCGCTTGTCCGTTAATGTGCCGATTTGTGTGCAAAGTAGATTGGATAAAGGTGCTTACATGCATTGTACAAGTCCTGTTGAAGTATTATTTGTATATTTACCCGATTATGAGTCTGCTTGTAAACGCACTGACTGTGTCTGACATCGTTAACAGACTTCCCGTCAGGGCAGTGGTCTAATGGAGCTGCTTTGTCACAAAATAAAGTCCCATGATGCATAGTGATGAGCACACAACTCTGCAACATCTGCTGCTTGACTGCTACCATACTACTGAAATTTGAAATGAAACGGCCACTCTGGGCTTTAACATCCAGTTTAATCTGAAATCAGTCATGCATGGACTATTCAAAGACATGTTCACAGACACAGACTCAAAGAGACAACTCTTCTGGCTTGTGATGTGCGTTATCGACACACACATCTGAAAAACCAGAGCTACTCAAACGGACCGAGTCACTTGTCTGAGTATACATGGCCTTTCAGAGAATCGGATAAATGGCCGTAGCATGGCTGACTTCGCTACGCTAGGTGGCGCTGTAGCCCTTTCAACAAGTGCTTACAGAGCCACGCACGGTTCCTTTCCGGCAAACTTCATGATTTAACAGACCATAATGGTTGCGTTCCGAATCGCATACTTTCTACTATATAGTATGTAGAAAAAAGATTTAGGATGTCCCGATTCTTGTGGCCAGATTTAGGATGGTTAGAAGTACCCGGATGTCCTACTTCATCCGGCCAAGATTGTTAGTGTTGAAAACTGCATCCTATTTGGGCGATTCTGACCCACAATCCAATGTGCACGTGAAGTGACGTCACATCGACGAAGCCTCCATATGAAAACAAACAGGGATGTGACGGATATAAAAGCAAGAGGCAAGATCAAGGCGCAATGATATGATGAAATAAGAGAGTAAAAGTATGTCCCAATAGTATGCCTACTGCATTCTAACTAGATTATTTTTATCATCGGATGTAGTATGTAGAATAGAAAAAAGAAAGAGTATGCGATTCGGAACGCAACCTATCTCTAGTGACAAGAAGAACAGCTGACCCACAAACTGACAGTCCTCTGCCCTGCGATACACACATATGTATCTTACTCCATTGACTATGTAACGTTTATTTTATGTGTGCATGTGTTCTTCTTTTTTTAACACAGCTGTGACAGCCTCACTCACCTCTCAACTATAGGTCCACGTATGACTGTGTATGTACAGTAGTGTGGTTATGAATACTTGTTTTCAATAAAGGTAAGTGACTCCTTTTCTTTGTTTTCCTTTTTGTTGGTTTGTTTTGGTTTGTTTCTTTTTGAGATTTGTCTTTTTTGATTGACTGCTGAAGGGATTGTTTCATTCACATAAAAACAGAACAAAGAAAGACGAAGATCTTCTTTTCAATCCATATCCATTTCGAAATTAAAACACGAAAAAACGAAGCGTGGCCTTTAAAAAAAAAATAGTACACAATAAATTAACGCTGAAAAAGAAACAGCATAGGCTCTGTAATTGGGCATGTTGATAACCTTCTTTGGCCCTCTTTGTCAAGATACCCTTTGTTTAGTGTTTACTTACCAGTTAACAGAGCCTAGGTTAACACCACATTTTCTTTCAGTCTATAGTACGAACAGGTAGGAGATTGTGAAGAGATATTTGCTGATTTTGACACAATGGGAAAGCATTCTCTCGCTGACTCCACCTGTAAGTAAGGGATCTGATTGCTTCTTGCACATTTGTATGTGCATGTTTGTTTGGCCCAGAACTTTATTCATTTTTTTTAGACATCTTTTGATGGACGAGTTCGGAAACTGGAAGCATAACAAGTCAAAGAAAAAAAGAGACAATGACAATGTAACTTTAATATGAGGGCAGCACGTGAGGGGTCACCCTGGCTTGCTGAAGAGGGATAAAACATAGACACACCAAAAAATAGCACTTAGAATGCAATTTTGTTGTCTTCCTATATTGTTTCTTATTATCCCCATACATTTCTATACATAGTTATACTGTATGAGTGCCATATAAAGATAGTTCACATAGAGACCATTATGAAAACTACTTAGGCCCCTGACGTGTTTTTTACCGAGGACATAAAATGAGCAAAGACCTTTATCATCTCATGTGGTAGAACAAAAGCACTCGTGTTTGTGTCAAAGAGGCACTACTCCTGAAATAAACTAATATTTATACTGAAAGGGGAAAGCTGACAAAAGAATATCCTCTCTATATTCTATGCATAAATATACCATGCACATAAATATGGCCTTGTGTGGCCGGCGTTGACAAGAACAGCACTACACTGTGAGTGGGCTGGAAAAATGATTGTCTCATTTCCAAGCTAGTTGACAATGACACTCAGGTGGGCTCATACACTGAAGGCAGTGATATAGCTCTTCATTACATTTCTATACTGTATACAGTACCGTATGTTTGCACAGCAAATCCATTAAGAAGGGCACTTTGATAAAGCTGGGCAGATCCAAGCTACTGCATGGGTGGGCTATACATCAGCTGAGAGATAGAGCACCTTCCTCCATCCTAAAGAAAATCTGACAAAAGCAAGCTTGATAGAAGTCACTGATTCACTCGAGGGATGGATGACACACACATCACTGGGTGTGTAGGTGTGAGGCGTGTGTTTGTTTGTTAGTGTGTGTGTGTGTGTGTGTGTGTGTGTGTGTGTGTGTAGGAGGGGTAACACAGTACCATTTGTCCTAGCTGTGGGTTGATGGCACAGTCATAGAGGCAGCAAAAGTCCCACGCATGCATCACCTGACCTTTCTTAAAAAAGGCAGATGACACAAACATGATCAAACATGCCAAGAAATAAGATAACCACAAACACTATACATTATAATGTTGGACAGTATGTCTAGTTGTATCCTTTTACAAATAGAATATAGCAATTTCTCAATTCCACTCATAACTGTTTTTCCCCCCATCAAATTAATTACTAGAGTTGAGCATTGATTGGAAAAACAGCTTACTGGATATGGTGGCTCCCAATACCCATTTCCCGGATATTCTGTATTTCTGATTCAGAACTTTAAGCAGCGTTATGAAACAAGGCTAAGCTGCTGAGAGAGAAAAAAAAGCTCTAATACACATTTTATGCAAAAGTTGACTTCATCTATTGTTACTGGAGTGGTTTCGAGAGTGCATTTCAACATCGGCATGCCAGATTGTCACTGTGAGTTTGTTACTGTCATTCTAATGCTGAGAGGCACAAGGTTTTGCAAATGTTGGTTGAACTGCTCAATGTCAAAATGGAGAAACATATGCAAATTGTTTTTAGAGCGGTGTGATTTGTATCTCATCAGCGCTATAAGTGAGGCATTAAAATTCCCACCCACCTACAGCAGATAGGACACTGAAAAGGTCTCCAATTTCAATAAACACTTTAGCTGAGGATGTGCGGAGACACACACACAAAGGCGGTCAACGGTCAGCGTGGCACAAGTGAATAAAAAAAAATCTCATCAAACAGAAGCCAACATGTCACTGAGCTTGACCTTTCACAAGTGACGCACGCCATGGTTCACACCGACACCATTGTGATAATAGACTAAAACCAATCAATGACACGCAAACAGTGACACTTCAGACCATTCAGTGGTGGTTCGGTCATAGCTCTGTCATGCACTCCTAGCTCCTCAGCCAGCCACTGCAGAGATGACTTTTAATTATTCTAACTCCTGCTCCATTCTTTTGTTTCTCTCCACTTTGTCTCTATAATACCCAATCACTCCGTCCTTTCCCCCTTTACATCGTGGCCTCTTGTTTCCTCCTCTCCCACCAAATCCCCCTTCATCATTCCCATCTCCCTTTCCCCATCTTTCAACTCCCTTCTCTGTAAATCCCTCCTTTTTTCTCTCTGTAACCTCAACCTGCCTCTGCCCTTCCATGCTCTGCCAGTCCTTTATGCAATGCCCCTGTCCATTGCAGTTCTGTTAATTTGCATTTAAACACTGTGCCTATTCACTGGGTTACAATAACACCGCCTCTCCCCTGATCTAGTCTGAGTACAACAGCAAACAAATATCCCCAAAAAAACACACACACACACACACACACACACACACACACACACACACACACACACCAAAGAGACGGCCCGCACCAAGCATGCGTGCACCGGCATGCAAACACAAGGGCGGGTGAACACACACAGAGTTTGGCTTTGATTAAATGTGTAAACAGTGATGTAAAAGTGAAACGGGGAAAGTGTGTAATGATGACAGACCAGAAGTATTAAGAACACACACACACACACACACACAGACAGATACATATTGAGGCAAGTGGCGTTTTGCTCAGAGTAGTTGGTAAACAGCGATGTGCATCTGAAAGGGATAGAGTGTCAGTGAGGTGTCAGCATAGCACGGCCGACGCGTCACTCAAAGCAAACAACGTCCCCGAGCATTTTCATGTGTGTGTGTTGGGTGCGTGAGAGAGCGTATAAGCCAGTGTGTGTACGTCCCTGAGCTGTCCTCCTAGGAAGGGATGCCAGTCAGCTTCTACGAAGAGAGAAAATGAAATATTGATCTCTGATAAGACATGAAGTATCGCATCGACGGCTCTTCTCTGTTTGTGTGTGCGTTTGTGATCTCCTTCAACACACACATCTAAGTAACGATTGTTCATGAGTCATAAGTTTTAGTCAGGGATAAACAAGTATGACAGAATGCCAAAGGTCTCATGTCTTGGCCATTGCAACACCTGCAGGGTGATTCAGAGCCTCAGTATACTAGTGTTTGACAGGAAATCAGATGTACATTTGCAAGTTACGTAATATGACTAAGTTGTTAAAAAAGTTACAATTTCCACTTTATTTTGTAATAGATTTGCAAGAGCTTGACTGATACCAGAGTGTTGATTATTGAGGCTTGTATCAACGTTTATGTCTGAAAGTATAGGAAATCCAATAATGTGTCAATTTTCATTTGTAAACAGAAACACAAAAGTATATCTAAAATGTAAATGTTTACTTCATTAGAAAATATATGTACTGAGGAGGACATTGTACAATTGAAAAATACACTTGTCAGTGCTTTACGAACTATGCAGTGCTACTGTTTCTAAATTACCTAAACATAATAGATTGTCCATAAAGAAATGCGCATAAGAACATACTGTATTACTGCATGCACCATGAAGAAGCCAGAGGAAATCTATATTGTAGGCTCCTAACTAATGCAAAGCAATCAAAGCATTGACCTTTAAAGTTAAGTCCTTCCAAAGGCCTCAAATTGACCTATAAATTACCAATATGAATATACATTATAAATTAATTAAACGTGATCTTAGTATTGAAGGGTAACTGAGGTAAAACTGAAAAAATCCCTAATGCTGCATATGGGCTCCAGCAGTCACAGGAAGGAAGTTTAAAGAAAAGTAAGAATCCCCCATCCACCCTCCCTTCCCCACAAACACACACACACACACACACACACACACACATTCATCAACTGCTTTAACGCACATGCAAGTGTGCGCACATTAGGATGCACAAGTTTAAGGGGTACAGTGAGGTTGCATTATAACAAAACATTTGCAGGAGCAGCAGTGCTATAGAGCTCTCTGCACCCTGTCTTCTCCTCATAACTCCCAGAGGTTAAAGATAGTGTGCGTCCGCTTTCGTGTCTGTATGTGCACGTTAAGGAGGGCGTGTGTTTGTGTGTTTGTATAACCCTCTCACTCAGCTAGCTCATCATCACTTTCAGAGGTTGAAGAGACATTTTGTGAGTGTTTGTGTAAGTTTGTGTGTGTGTGTGTGTGTTTGTGCGTGTGACGCAGCTCTGCTCTGTATTCATTGCTCGTGCTGATTGTGCTCTGAATGAATCTTGCTCCAGCCTGCTAGGTAGAGGTTGAGAGAGAGAGTGTGTGAAAGAGGAAGAGAGGAAGAAGGGAGGACAGTAACAGTTAAAGGGATGGATGAAAGCAAAGAGAGAGAAGGGAGGATTAGAGGGGTGCAGGAGGATTGGAAAATTGCGTGTGCTGGGGATTTTTCTCCCCCCTCGATCAGGTGCAATGCGGAGAAGGTGTTAAGATCTGCTGAATTTGCTTACCCATAAGCCTTGGCAGTTTGCTGTGAAGAGGTCATCGCTAGGAACAGGAAGTTATAGAGAATGATGAAAATGTTTGTGTTCTTAAACCTTTTTATCAGATAATAGTCTACAGGGTGTTAGAAGCAATAGCAATTAGCAGTTTATGACGCTGTTAATTCCAATGTACTTATCCCAGTCTCTGGCACATACTAAATCACTGGCGGTCATAGTAAATGTTCCCCTCGAAACATTTATCCAGAGTCTTGATAACTTCGCCCAGCAGTTTCAGATCTAAACAGTATGATTTACTATATGCATACATCTGTTCTATACTGTATGCGAGTTGGGTCTGGAACAATGTGGGATTTGGTGATGCATGGTTACCCATACTACAATTAAGTAAGAAAGTAACCTTTTATTTATATAGCATCTTTTAAAACCAGGGTTTAAAAGGGCTTCACATGGTACAATAACAGTTAAGTATAACAAATATAAGAATTTGATCGCAACAATATAAGCAGAAAGAAGCATTATATAAAAGTAATTATAATTAAAAAAAAATTATGATAAAAGCAGTACAAGTAAAATAGACAACTATAGCAACAACAACAGCAAACATAATGATACAAATTTGTCAAAGTTGTTAGCTTCATAGCCACAATCTCTGTGCCATCAAACTAGTATTTCGATCAGCATTTCTAAATATACTGTGGTGTCAGGTGGATGCTTTCCAGCAGCGTTCTATACTGTTCTCTACTTTAATATTGTAAGAAAATGTTTAACTGCCATTCTACAAAAGTTTAATAAGACTAGCAGAGACCAAAGTAAAATTAAAAAAGCGGCTTCAATGGCTACAGAAAGGTACAAGTCTCCAACAGAGATAAAAAAACAACTTCAACAGCTTTCCAAATGAATAAAATACAGAGACTGTCCTTGTCTCACTGGGTAAAATACAACCGCTGTGTACCACACATCGTTCCGTATATTTTGAATAAACTCTTCTCCAACAAGAATAATCGATGCCATACATCAATCAGCTGATTCACACGGACAGCAGACTCCAATCCATTTCTCGCACAGCTGTATCTCATTGGTTCATTCATCAAAGGCTGCTTCCTGTCCGCCGTCTCCCACCGGAACCAATTTGTTCATAACCCCCATGAATTCTGGTACCGTCGCCCCCAGTGTGGACACAAGGACAGCTTCCTACATAATTAGTCTCTACAAGGCATTACCGCCACAGTGACAAAAACACAACCTTATCCAGGATTGTATGTAACTCTTGTCTGCACTGAAGGGTGCTAAGCGAGATGGAGAACACACAAAGGCAGGTGAAGGGAGAGAATAAGGTTTATGCCAAAAGTGAGCGAAAGATTAAAGTGAGATGGACTTAAAAAATGAAAAGAAATATCAGGACAGGGCAGATTTAAAAAAGGGGAAAAAAACATGAATAAATTGTGTGCTGTCATGTGGACATTGAACATGGAACATTTCGAGAAAAGTACATAAGAATGCAGTTGGCAGAAAGACAAAAGGACAACAGTTAATATGAGATCAATTGTTTATGAAACGGCAAATGCGATCAAATCCCAAATCTACTGAAGGTTTAACCCAGGAGGGATTTATGTGAACAAGCAAATACTACAAAAAAGTGAAAGAAGGTGACAGCTGGACATAAATAATTTGGTGGACATAAAGGGCCTTTTATTGTTATTGCTGGCGGGCATAGATTTGCTGTTTTCGTTTGCCTTTAAATCTGACAACCCTGAGCTTAATTCCCAACTCAGGGTGTCTCTTTGAGGAAAAATCTTAATTAGTACCTACATTTTTAAATACATTTTTACTGTGATAAAGTACTGTGATGATCTCACTGATCATCAAATCACTTCCTCCTCTCCTCTGTTTTTAAGCAAAGCATGCAAATGTCACCTTGAAGTTACCCTGCATATGTTTTGGCAACCTATGGTGTTATGAAGCAGTTTTTTATGACTGTTGTATGTATTATTGTCCTCCAAATAAATATCTAAAGTATCATCCTTTCTTAGCAGATGCCCCTTAACAGCATTTGTTTCCTTTGAAGTCCTCTACCAGCCGTGGGGATCATGGCTCTTGTAAGTTGACCAAAGAGGAAACAGCATGTTAGTATTGTTATTTAAGAGCCACAGAGGGAGGAGATGGCTTTGCTAAGGGTCAACCAATTATCTGAATTTGATACAGGAGACCGCTGTTCACTTTTTTTAATTGCTATTTTTATTTTATTAACCAATGGTCAGCATTCATTTCTTTTTACCTTTTAGAACTTATTTCTAACCCAAAAAACAAGTTTTCCTTAAACCAATCAAAGTCCTTTTTTCCCCTTAAATCTTACCAAATCTGGACAATAGTGATTTCAGATCAGAACATTATTTTATCCTAAAGCTGTGCTCTGATCAGAAGATTAGATGAGATCCGAAAATGATTCTATACATCGCTCATGAGGACAATGATAAACAAAGCATTTTGTTGTTTTATACTTGTTCTTGCTCAGGAAAAAGATAAAGAGAAACTCTTATAGAAATAATTATCAGTGTGTGCTTTGCAAAGTGCCTTGAGGACGGGGCCTGGTGTTAAAATTAGCACTTTAACTGAACAGGCGGGGTGTGGAGCTCTGAGGTAGGATCTTGCCCTCCATGATTGCCAGCTGCACACAAAGAAGTACAGCTTCGATCTACAATGACAGTAATGACAGGCTGGCGCCAAGCAACACCTACCCTCTTATTAAAATCTGCTCATTCTCTTTGTCATGGGCTTAAGTGGTGCCCATCAAGGTACACATGCACACAAAGCAAACACACATACACACACACACACACACACACACACACACGCAGCCTCATTATGCTTCCCTACACATGAGTGAAATAAAACTTGGAGAAGGAACGAGGGTGGAAAAGGTTAATAACCACCCTTATTAATTTTGGATTAAATATGCTGTAATGAAATCACAGAGCAGTGCTCAATAAACTGTTAAATGCTACACTTCAGAGGAAGTACGCCATCGTCTTCTGATCTCTCCCTGCAGCTGTTGTGTTATCAGCTTGAGGGCTTTTATTTTGTTTATTTATTCGCTTATTTTTGGGGAAAAAATGAAGGGTAATTAAAAGAGCGGAAGTCTTGTGACCCGAAAGCCGTTAAGCCATAATTTGATGAAGTTCTCTAATTTCTGCAAAGTGAAGTTGAGTTGCCACAGTGACTCACGATGTGTGGGAGATTAAAAAGAAAAAAAAGTTTTGTGAGAAAGGTTTTGAATAAGACAAGCTTGGGGACAAGTTGTGTCTGCCTGCTAGATGTTGTGTATGTGTGTGCCTCTGTGTTTGGCCCCTGGGTATGATTGAGTCTAATTGCATGAAGTCTAATATTGTGAGTCACATTTTGTTGAAAATGCCAATGAGACAGTTTGAAGATCAGTGTTGTCCAATCCATATTTACACAACATCATTATCAACTCATTTTGTCTAACATAATCAGACCCGAATGTTAATGAGTCCTGATTGGACCTTTTACCCTGACTTGTCCTTGAAGACAGAATGGGAGAAGGACACAGACTAAATGATTATACCGTAGTTCAAAGGAGGCTATAGTTTGCTTTCATTGAAAATAAAAGTGAAGCAGGGCCCTGTCTCAACCTAAAGCCTCATAGAATAATATTCTGGATGCTTTTAAATAATTCATTTTTCCATGTATAATCAATCCATATTAGTGGCAAATTGTTCACAGAGTTGTAGGTGCATGAGGGAAGAGGAGAGAGAACATTAGATGGATGGAATATATGGCCTGTGACTTTATGATCATAAATGATCCAACACCAGAATGAGGATGTCCAGAGGGTCACTTTAATCAAACCTTTCTCACTTTTTGAACAAAATGTTTCTTTCAATTTGCGCATACTACTCGGTGTATGCTCTCATAACCGTGTCTGTTTTGCTTGGTGATCCCGTCTTCGTGATGTTGTGGGATCTATCGCCTCCAACCATTAGAGAATTTGTATTTCTGTCCAGTGAAATCATGTCTCCATCTCCAAAACCTATCATAAGCAAATAATGTTTTTAACAATATTTACCACAAGGATTTTAAATTTTGCTTTCCCTGGTGAAGTAGGAGAATGATTTCAACCCGAAACAAAAAAACAATCCTTCAGTTTATCTGAAATGTCAAAATGTTTGTTTTAAAAAAAGGGGGGACATTAAACTAACCGATAAAAATAGAATAAATGTGTGTAACTTGATTAGCTTACTAGGCAACCAGAGCAAACTCTTGACATGATAAAGACGTTATGAAATGTTTTAGGTTCAACTCTAACTAAATAAATAAATAAATATCACAAATTCCTGCTTTGATTGAACATATGAACATAAATACACTTTACACCCTTTCTCCCTCACAAACTTCTCTGGCCTACAATTTTACTGTGTGTACTGAAAGTGGGGGGTGGGTCACCGTCTGAGTGCCAGAGATTGCTAGAATGACAAATTGATGGACAAGTATCAAAGGCAGATATTTTTCTTTTTACATTTTATTTCTCCTAAATAAAAAGGCCCAGCCACTCAGATGTGCAAAGGGAGAAAACAGAGTGAAATAAAGCTCAATATAGAGTTGTGTCTTCTTATAATAACATCTTCTTTTAAATGTCATTGTGTGTGTCAAATTATTAATTTGTAATAGAATGCTGGATGAATAGCAATGAAACCAATGCTAGATTATGATGCTAGGATAGCTGCTAAACTCAGAAACAGATAGGAGGATATGAATCTGAAAGGAAGACCAATAGCTAGCTTTGTATAGCTGTTCCTCTGTTAGCTGTTAATCATGGATAAATACACACCATTGCACATAGTATAACTTTTAAATAGATGTTGCAAAACATATTTGTTTTTGTTGAACTGTGCCGCACAGTGGAAAGGAGGCAAACGATACCACAAAGGCTAAAGCCAGCCCTGTGCTGATCATGTTGGTCTAGAAACTCAATTTGATCAGTACTTTCAGCAGAACATTTTTGACTCATCATTTTTAGTTAAATATCTCCTATTATACTACTTTTCTGGTCTTAATTTCTTGTTAAAAACTGCTATAAAGCAACCTGACACGAATCATATCACAAAAAACTGTAGATTTTCGGGAAATTCTTCCTCTCATATGAGCGCGCACAGCAGTCTCCCTCCACACTCGGCTTTGTGCTTCTCCGCCCCCTCCCCCCCTCCTGCAAACCCCACTCCGTTGTGATTGGTTACCTTCCTTCCGGAACACTTTCAGCAGCGCGCGGGCAGATTTGAGAGCAGGAAGTTGGGAGCATGGGCGGAGCGCGCCTCCACGTTGCAGCATTACCATACATGGAAAAATCCGGGAACGTGACGACACTATGGCAGGAAATTTGAACCGATTTCAACTAGTGAATTCTCGACCGGCTGCCCTAGTGTTTAGCGCTCTGCACAGCCACCCCAGACGGTCAGCAGGGAATACGTCTAAATGCATGTACGTAATTATTTGATACGCTAGTATGGTTAAACATGACTACACAGCAAAAACTGGAGTGTTAAAATTTTGGGGTTAAACATTTCCGAGTTGATTTCAACTCCCCAAGTGTTACTTTAACAGTTTTTGTGTTGATTAGTGTTGGGGTTGTTTCTCAGAGTTAATATTGTCAGAGTTGAATCAACTCAGATCAACTCTGCATAGATTTAATTAAGCTCCTCCCCTGCATTTCACCACTTCATTTGGAGACAAGAATGCAAGTCAGCGCCAATCTTCTCTCCTCGTGCAATTGACATGGTAAGTACAATAAGATAAAATGTACTGAAACAATTGTAAACTGCAGTCTTTACTGTGAAACATCTAAAGAGAATACACTCTCTAGTCACCTCACGCCTGGATTACTGCAACTCCCTTCTGTTTGGTCTCCCCCACAAACTCCTCCATAAACTCCAGCTGGTCTGGACTGAAAATCTGCTGCAAGCTCTGTGCTTTTTAAACTTGTTTTAATTGTGTTTTTGCCTCAATTGTTTTATGCATGTTAGGCGACCTTGAGTGCCTTGAAAGGCGCCATATAAAATGAATGTATTATTATTATTATTATTACTCTTTGCAATGCCATGTTTAGCAGTCTGTGGTATAGCTTACACTGGTAACTACAGTAGCTAACCCTCTTAACTAAAACCATCTCAAACATTATCAATGAAGTTTGAACAACACTTTTCAGTAATTATATTATTAAGGTGATTCTCATAATTTGTCTTTTCACCTTCTTAGTAACACGTAGTTATCTCTGTGGCTGCACATTATTCTTATGTCTAATGTTCAGTTTGCTTATCTCAACCCTAGTGCTGCTGCAGTTTGGAGGAGCAGGGTCGGCAGCCATACCTCCTTGCTATTGGGTGTCAGAAGAAGAGCAAGATTGACAGCTTCTATCACCATGGATATGCATCTCATCCCATGCCAGGCAAACCACTCCCTTGGGGCATTTGATGAACTTTTCAAAGCACATTTTGTGTTTAATGTGTGCTTATTTACTAAATGTTTAGACATTTCTGTAGACAATAGTGTATAACATTGATGTGGGAAACTGAAGGACTCAGCCACAGTGAGAGACTTGAGAGCCAGACTGCTCATACAATGTTGCAGATGAAAGTTTGTACATTATACCATCCTTCATAATGTTAAAGTATAAATGTTTGAATTACTGCTTTCATGAAACAGAAAAAATAAATATAATTTTTTTTGAAAATTGCTTTGTTTATTGGAATCATCGATGGTATTTAATAATATATTTATATATATATATATATATATATATATATATATATATATATATATATAAATATTAGATTTGAATATTAAAATATTTCAGTGTAATAGCTTGTCACTTTAGAGAGCAAAATAGTAAAAAAAACAGGAAGTAATTACAGACAGTGTTGCTTGTTTAATCCCTCAGTGTTACTTTAACTCTGTTTTGCGAGTTAAAAAAGGAACTCTGGTACAGTGTTAAATATTTTACTATTTTGAAAGTGTTAATTTAACTCTTAAATTTAACTCTAAATCTGGACCTATATAAACCCTGAAAAAGTGTTGGAATTGACTCTGTGGGAGTAAATTCAACACTCGACTTTTCTCTGTGTATAAATCATTATAACAACGTTTATAGGTCATAAAAGTCGAAAAGTATAATAGGTCCTCTTTAAAAGGCTGCAAGTCACAAGAACCAACTGTATATGAAAATGAAGACTAGAAATTAATATAGAAAAAATAAATGTACTTATGAATAATGATACGATATAAATTGATCTAGATAAAGTTTGGTGATTCTTTACAGTACAGGAATCTAATCAAATGCTAGGGGGACAGGGCACTGTTCTGCACTGTGTGTGTTATTCACACACTGCTCGCACATCATGGAACACATTTGTTTAATTATTTTAATCCTCCCCCACGTCCAGTGGGACAGTAATTGACCTTCTGTGCTTTTATACAGACCTGGAAGATGATTCCAGATTTATACAGTGAGATGATTCTGAGCAAAGCCATTGTACTCTCTTAAGCAGTCAAACTGTTGCTTTTGTAACACTTGTTATGGTAGAGACATCATTATTTGGATAATGATGTGGAAATGCACCCAGATAAGGATAACTAAATGCAACATTCTTGATTCAGCCATTTTAGTTCAAAAAAATCAAAATCTAATATAATATACTTTTTTTCAGACTACTGTACAGTAGCTCTAACCCAGATAATGAATAATTGTTTTGTTTTGTTTTGTTTTGTTTTGCCTTGTCTTCTCTGGTCGTGTCTTGTCTGACTTGTACAATGTTACTGATCAGAATTTCAGTGAAATGCAAATTCAACACCCTCAAAAGCATATCGGGGTCTTGTGTGAATAAAATAAAATAAAATAAGGTGGCTATATTACTATTTGTGAAATTAACTGTGTAAAACATTTGGGTGCTTTATTGTTATATTTACTAACCATATAATTTTGCATCTCTGACAAGTACTCACCACGGTCTGGACTATCTCAGCTCATTGTCAAGTGGGACACACACAGATTGTGTTTTCATCACTTACGAGGACATTACTGAAATTAATTTCCTGGAGACTTGGCCTTACCATATCCACTACATGCCTTACCCTTTCCCTAACCCTAACCTTGACCTAAACCTAATTCTACCCGTACCTTTAAGCAAATTTTCACCCTAAAACGTCATTATTACGTTATGGGGACTTCCATTTGGTCCCCGAAAGGAAGGTACATCCACACAATATCACTGTGTTAACAAAGAAATGTCCTCACAACACGAGTTGTCCCCCCCCCCCCCACACAAACACACACACACACACATACTTGTCTTTAAAGTATAGTTAGATTACTTGGAAATGTGGGAACACATTCTATATTTGGTGTGAGAGTAGTTCCTCTATATGTGTCACAGTGTCCCTCTTCTCCAGCCACGCTGCACACATTCCCCAGGTCCCCAATTTTCCATCCATCCACCAGATGCCCACAGACTTTCCCTCCTTTTCCCATCACCTGAATGTCCCCACCCATCTTCACATCTGTTCCCAATCCCCTCATCTGCATGCCTGGCCTCAATTGCCTGGCCTTCCCCGCCCCCACCTCCTCTCCATGCATCTCATAAGTAACTTACCACACATTGCAAATTTCCATAGGATAAATAAATGTTCTAGATTAATTCTGCTTGATCCCTTTTTTAATCACCTTATCTAATATATTTATCTTAAAATGGTGGCCATAATGAACAGAAAGACAATAATAGGGACAATTGATCTGAGATTAATTTTTAAATAATGTTTGATTGTTGGTCTTTCATTTGAGGAGGTAAAAAATAAAAATGTCATGAGAGAAATGAGCAAAATATGATGATGTTTGTACTTATTTAAGTATTTTTGATGAAAAGATTAAGTGTTACAAATTGCCAAATTACCATCCAAAAAATTGTTTTGTTATATTTAAGTGTACCATCTCCGCTTTTATCTTTGCAGCACTATTTCCTGATACACTGAAGAAAGATTATAAATGTCTGTTGACCGTGATTAAATGCAGAGAAAATGAGTGATTGTCTTAAATTGAATGCAGTGTCCTGTGCTACTCCAGAATGCAGCTAGGCAATAATTCAACTGTTTAAATGTATTGAGGGTGCTTGTGCTATATATCATAATAAGGTATTTGGCTTATCGTCATATGCAACTGCTAGTCCTACACTCCTGTCTGTAATTCTCACTCTTTCTCAAGGTCAGCTCAAATTAAAAATGCATGTTCTTGTGTTAGTTTTAAAACATGTACATGGCACAATTTTTTTTTAAATATAACAGGTGTAAATGATGAAAATATAAATTTTTGGAATGTATTTTCTTATGTAATGTTAAAGGTGAGTATAGTGGACTTGTGATGACCCTTGTGAATTTAATGCATTCCCAAACACTGATCTTGAAAGTGTGTTTTTGTAAGTGTCTGCCAATTATCTTAGTGGCTCCTTTCCTTACTGCTTATTTCTGTTGGTTTGTGGATGCAGTCCATGTAGTTAAGATATCAGGGCTTGTTTTGTTACAAATGAAGTTATGGAAAATGGAAAATTACTTGTGTTTGGTTTGGTAATCCATCACAAAAAACTGGAAAGCCTTAATTTGGTTTTGTTAAACAGTCGTTGTTGTTGTTTTTGGCTGAGTTTTCTTAATATTATTTCCCACCTACGCTGTGCTTACTGTCAATCTCCTGACAGCCACAGAATGAAATGTACTGTAAAGTCTCCACTAGAAAATGAATCCCTCAATATTGTCACTTTTTAAACTGGGTATCAACTCTGTATTTCAATTTTTTGGGGAGGGGGGGGGGGGGTTAGGTAGGATAGTCTGGATTATCTGATAGCCAAAAATATGTATTTTCTTTTTTAAATACATACTGATTGGATTGGTGGCAAAGTGGAGGCCAACCCCCACTACGAACAAGTCCGACTTACTGCCTGGAACCCAGACACCGCTATCTCTGTGGACATACTGGTCCTGAGAAGTGACCCCCTAACCCCATACTCCTACAACACCTCCTACAATGTCTTCAGGGGGACCCGTTTATACGCCTTCTACTGATCCGCAAAAAACATTTAGACCGAGTTGGCTTACTCCCAAGCCCCCTTTCAAGATCCTTGCGAGAGTGAAGTGCTGGTCTGTTGTTGCACTGCCAGGAAGGAATCGGCATTTAAAACAAAAAAATGCTTAACCTTTATATATACAGGTAATCTCCTTGAGACACGGGGGCTCATTCTCAAGAGAGACCTGTTAACCAGAGCATTGTTGCTTTGGAAGTAATTTACAGATACACACTATATCCACATGCTCTCATTGTTTTATTTATGAACACACCCTAAAAATAGAAGATTTTTCTATCTTTATGGATGGAAATATACATATATCTCATTTGAACAGCAATGTCAGTAAATACAGAGACAAAACTTGTATACTGTATGTCGGTGAGAGATGTTCTACCTCCCACTGCAACTTCCGTAAACATAATTTTTTTTGTATCCCTGACAATAAGTTTCACTCCACTGACACAAAAGCGTGACGACACTGTGGCTGACTCAGCCTTACGTTGGAAATCTTCATTGTGCTAATTAGATCCTTCGCTGTCTGTTAAAGACTTGTATCTCTCCCAAATCTCAAAGCCCATCTAATCTGTCCTTATCTGCAGGCTCCATCTCAAGGTGATCGCAGAAATAGTCTGTAGCACGGAAGTTAAAAGGTACACCATTGTCTGAGTGAGCAGAAATAGTATCTCATTTCCCCCTCAGTCAAACTCGTCCAAAGTCAGGCTTCATTAGTGTTTGTGTGCACAAGTTTGTGTGTGTGTGTGTGTGTGTGTGTGTGTGTGTGTGTGTGTGTGTGTGTGTGTGTGTGTGTGTGTGTGTGTGTGTGTGTGTGTGTGTGTGTGTGTGTGTGTGTGTGTGTGTGTGTGTGCGTGCATGACACCGGTGTGCGTGCGCGTGCGTTTGTGTGTGTGTGTGTGTTTGTGCGGAGTCCCCATCACCCTGGGGAAAATTCTCTGAATTGGCACAAAATGTCATTCTGTCGCAGCAGGCCATCAAACAGCACAACCAGACAAACACATGGAGGCGCACAATAAGGTTAAATAAAAACACAGCCGGCTTGCTTAAACCCCAGACAATCGGGTTTGTTGCATGATAAACATTTTTTTATTCAATGCCAGGAGCAATTGTGTTTTCTGGTGGTTTCCATTTTGTGTTTATATACTTTTCTGTTCACATTTGGTTTGTTACATTTGGAGAACCTCGGGGAGTCAGGCTCCCCATGCTTCCCGCTCAAACAAACATTTCTGTATAAAAAGGCTCCAGATGACTTGGATGAGGCAGTTTGACTGTGTGTTGACACAGCAGTGAGCATCCATTACAGACAGCTGAACACATGAGACAAGCTCAAAGCTGTGGCCATGAATTACCTGTTTGCAGGCGAGGGGGAGAGATGCCTGCAGCTTTACATTTGGTCAACAGTTTGGCAGCGACAGCACACACAATCTGCCTGCTGCTGCATCACCACCACTGGCACTTCAGGAAGCAAGTTTACATTAACCAACAATCAAGTTCCGCAAAGTGGCTGGTAGTGATCTGAATACTCATTGTGATATGGCCGCACTGCAGCGGTTGAAAACTAAATAATGTATTTTCGAACTGGTGTCTAAGCTTCTATAATTATCCCTCACTTATCTTACCATCTGCATTAGGTTACATTGGTGTATTTAATTGTATGCCCTCATAAGACTGCACTGCAACACAAACAGGATGGTGCAGCTGCCAAGAAGAGAAAGGCAAGAGGCCAAGAGGTTTGGGAAAAATCTAAAATGATAACACATTCTTAAGTCACACAAGGTTGTCACATTCATATTTCATGTTATATGAAAAAGATATTGTTGAAATATTATATTTCACTCAATGTCTAATTTCCAAGACATGCAGTGATATTGTGTTCGACTACTTTACATATTTGATCTGTAGCCTGCGTATTCATAAATATTCAACAAACACCCTTAACATTTTTTGTTAGTAAGTATTATGATATTTAAATATAACCTACTGTTACTTATTGGAAAATAATTAGCACATTGTATCTTCTTAACTGAAAGCAATGGTTTTTTTAATCATTATTTTCAGTAGAAAAGTATATCATGCTGTAAATGCAATACTAAAGTTTGGTTTCATGGTTGTCAATTAGTGTGACATGGTTTTTCAATATATAAAAATCAATTCAAATTCAATCCCAGATAGATAATGGGTGAATCTGTATTGATACAGTGTAGGTCATGATATACAATCTATGAGTATGGTTGCAGTGTCAGCAATCAATGTGAATTCAATACATCTGCCTGACAATACTTCACTAATGAAACACTCACACTTTAATATCTGGGTTCTTTGGAGCTGCACAATGGTGCTTTGAGCAAAATGCTAGCATGCTGTTGTATATAAACAAATAATAATTTATGTGGGAATGTCAGAAGTAGGCTGCTGCTAGTATAAGGCATATACATTTGAGTATTGGAGAGATTTACATGATTGACTTAATGGTGCTAACTGAGGGTAACCAAGTTAATTAACTTCATCTTCTGGGGACCATGGAGTTTGTAAAAATTAAAAAATTCATGGCAATCCATCAAATAGGTGTTGAGATATTTAAATCTGGATTAAAGTGGTGGAGCTAGATTTTCAGCTGCAGAGCAACATTAACAGCAGGGTAGAAAAAACACTTTGGATGGATGTATGTGCCATAATGTGAATCTCATCAAAAACATCCACGTTTTCCATTATAGTGAATGGTTTTTTTATGTTGCTATGGCCTGAATTCACAGTTGCGTTTTCATCTGTGGGCAAAGACACACAGACCAATCAAGCCAAACGTCTCACATTTTGCTGTGAAATTGCCATTACACACAATATCATTCTGTGTTTATGATGCCCCAGCCCCATGTGTATGCAGCACGAGCATGCATTAACATGGTTGCATCTGTCTCTCTATTCACACTTGAACACTGTAACTCAAGAGATATGTGGTGGAAAATTCAGAAAAATATTAAATGTTGCCCCACCCGCATACACTTGCAGTTGGCTTAATTGATTTATTGAAAGTACTATGTCTTTGCAGGGTTCGTACGGTTGCAAGACAAGACTCTTAACATATTCATTCATTCATATGTGCTAATTAATGCTGTAACTTGCTTGATTAATGGCTTCATCAGCAGAGCTGGTTATCTTTAATACACTATATCACCACCATCATTTCAGGATATTTTACAGCTCAAGTGGCTCTTAAACTGTCCTGTATATTTTGAAACCGCTGGTAGCCTACGTAGCGATAAATGAAATGTGGTCAATTACTGTAGGTGTTACATTTTTACCAGATTTTGTCAAATCCAAACAGCTGCTATGTAAACATTTCTTCAGTGTCTTTTGATGCGATAATGAATTGATTTATATTTTCTTGCTCCTGCCTCTATCAGGTAGCCACACGGAGAAAACTGTATGACAAAAACGTTATGCTTCTCACCATAACACTGTCTTCTGAGATTTATCAATGTCCCTATCATCTGAGATACCTCATTACAAATATAGATTTAAAGCATGTTGAATACAGAATGACACACTGGGAGGAATATTGTTCTGTCAAAGACCTGTCATTGTACACAGGGGTTGATAATAAAGTTTTATTTATTGACTTGGTGGCTTGGAAGAGAGGTACATTGGACAATATTGTAAATCAAAACATCAATAGTGATAAAAAAGAGAGTGTACATTTGTAGTTTACAGCTTTATATAGCTGAACAATATATTTGATCTATAATGAACAAGAGCAACTGTGCACTGAAAGACAATAGCCAGCCTGACTAGATTCTGGCCAAAAACACACAAACAGGCTTGTTTATCAGACACATTACAAAAACACCCAACTTTACAGCTGAGCCCTGAACATACACAGGGAGCAGTGTCTGCTGGGACAGAAATGGATCCGAAGTGAGTTTCACACGGATTTAAACGTTAATATCAAAAGCATAGATGTGAGTCTTAGTGTGCGCATTATACACTTACACTGGTATTCTATTCTATCATTCCAATCAAATTTGTTCCTCTTGACTCAATATTATTATTTTCTGTTTTGTTTTTTTAATATAAATGTACTGGGTTCATGTTGACCCTAGTCAATTCTGCCTATGTATTTTTAACAAATACAACTATTTATTGAGTGTAACTTTGCCTTAGTTTCCAATTTAAAGTATCACACATCATCAGGGAGATCAGGGGAGCTCTCGCAGTCATTTTGGAATTGACAGGCAGCAGAGTAACTCTAAAAAACTGATAATTCCATAAAACAATTATATTCCCCTAACAAAAAAATCTTCGCACTAAGCATAGCCTATACACTTTTTATTTTTTGGGCATTTTCAAGCTGTTTATTTGATAGTACAGAGTTGATATGGTGAGACAGAGAGAGAGGGGTAATGACATGCAGTAAAGCTCCATGGGTCGGATTTGAACCCGTGACCACTGCAATGACACCTGAGCCAATATGGCACACGCTCTATCCACTACGCCACTGGAGCACCCTGAGCATATCAACTTTAACTCTCCTAAAATTATAATAATCTGTTGTCTTTATCTCAGATGACATATTTAACATAACTAATATTGTTTATAGAAGACAAATATTGTATTATTTTTATTTTATTTGATGGTGGTTTCTTCCAGTATTTCTTGCCTGGGGTCTCTAGTGACCCCATCGGTAGTCCATGTATGTAAAATACATTGGTAGGATGAGGGTTTAAGTGACTGGACTGATCACCATCTCCTTAAGGTAACACACAACTATGCCTAAGTACCCCATACATCCACATTTTGGCTTGTGGTTTATCCAATTTGAAAGTTCTACTTCTTTAATTCATTCTATATCAAAGCAATTCCAATTTGTGTCTGTATTATCCACTTATCATTACATGGATCAAGTTTGATCCCTGATAGGCAAACAAACTATGAATGTATATGCTTTTGTCGTACTGCTAAAATCCCATACGCACAGGATTAGTTTTAGCTGATGACCTCAAGTAATTTATAATGATTTTGGAAGTCGTCTCTGATCTTAATCCTGTGCTAATCGACCGTGTCTGTAATTTATTCCACCGCAAATTAGCTACTATATTTTACCTAAACATATTTCCCGTAACAAGGTTTGTGTCACCTGGTCACCTTTATCATTGAGGCTGCCTTGTTTTTTTAAATTAATTGGGGTTTGCCTTTTTATTTTGAGTTGAAGATCAGAGAGATAGAGTTGAAATGAGGAAAGAGAGAGGTATGCAGCAAACTGCCGTGGGCCGGAATCAAACCCGCGATAACTGCGATATGGACTACTAAGCCAACATGGTACATGCTCTTCCCACTATGCCACAGAGAGCCCACGCCTTGGGGTTTTGTGACACTATTTTGGGTGCAAGGTACACTACCATTGCTGAAATCAGTCAAATTAATGAAAACTTGAAAATTATGGGATAGAGACAGATGAAATCCATTCCAGTCTTCTTTCTTCCTTTCAACATGTGCAACAGTAGCATACAGCTATTGTATCTTGGAGATAATGTCAGTACATCAGAGTCTTTGCTGTAATTTGTTGTATTGTTTTTGTCATTTTAATTGTAAATCCCGAAACAAATCATACCACCTGGTGCTGGAGTAGAAAATGCAATGTTTTACTTTCAGAAGACAAGTATTTTTTTTTACCCCCCCGACTCTGTGTTGGATAGCATGCCCAAATACTTTGTAAGTTTAATCTTGATGAATTGTCTGATCCCCAGCTCTCCACAAACACTAGTAACAGTAGTTGACAGTGGTGGTACATTTTGTTTCTCTCTTGATGTTTATGCTTCTGGTTGAGTAATTTACATTAAGCAGCTTCAGTTAGGAGGAGGAGTCGCTTGCCTGCGAATCGTCACATCAGATTCAAACGGCAACAACTAAGTCTGTAAGTCTTTATAGCTGCAGGCAACCTAAATAGCTTGGGACAAACTTGTCTCTATGAGTCAGACCTCCGCTGGGACACATGGGTGTAACTGCCTCACTTCACAAGCTAAATATTTGCTGCTTACGCTAACATGCATATTGGGAGCAAATGTCCTTGCTCTTTCTGTGGTCGTGTATTAGGCAAAAACAGAAAG
The DNA here is from genome assembly GCF_949987685.1 of Ammodytes marinus. Classification (NCBI taxonomy): domain Eukaryota; kingdom Metazoa; phylum Chordata; class Actinopteri; order Uranoscopiformes; family Ammodytidae; genus Ammodytes; species Ammodytes marinus. Next base: position 15,726,490 of record NC_137235.1, read on the forward strand.
CTGTGTGCTATATCTTGGAGTGCTGCTCCTCTGTTGCCGCCAGCAACTGATGTGATGTTATTCATCAATGGGGCTGCTGTACTGGCTATTCATTTTTGGTTGTTTTATGGCATGTGCATAGTGATGTGTTCATATGTAATTTATGTAGTGGAGAAATTGTGGCTAAATTATAAACATCAATTGCTTAACATAACAGCCCACTAATTAATCTGTTCCCCTGTATAGTACAGTAAGGGGCCACTCACACCCTTACTGTAGTCCCTTTTACTGTAGGCCCTAGTGTGAGTGGCCCCTTTAGGAAATGTACAGCTGCTTTGTAAGACCAGACAGGGAACAACCAAACTTTCCCTGCACACTTCTTATCCACATATAAGTTACAGAAACATTTAAATTCAAAAAGCAACTCTTTATATGAATTCAAATTGCTGAGTAGCAGTTTTACACACTCCTACTATTTAGCTATTAAGCTTACATATAATTATCGTCATCATCATCTTGTCACACTACATAAAAATTTGATAAAAAGAGAGCATGTTCTCCATGCAAACGTGATTTTAATATGTATGCCAGTGATTAATAATCTGAATGTATTCTCCAAGGAAGTGATGATGTCAGAGCCTGACTGGCAAAAATCATATTTTCTTTACATATTCACAGCTCATATAGTAAATAATGCATTCAAGTTGTTTTATATTCCTCTGGCTTCGATTTTCTTAGAAATTCTTCTTCACTTTTTTCATCACCCCATTCTCCCCTGACTCAATCACACACAAGTACACACACACACACACACACACACACACACACACACACACACACACACACACACACACACACACACACACACAACACACATTAAGTGAAAGTTTAAATGTGACTATGTGGACCCTGATCCACTGATTTAATTTCTGGAGTTATTTGATTAATATGGTTTTACCAGCTGCCTTGGCTTAACAGTATGAATTTAATAGATGTGACAGTCTTTTGGCTGAAATGCATGGGGTTGCTTTAATCGACAGTCCTTATTCCACCTCTGCCGAATAATGCATCTACCCTGCGTGGCTCAGCATGTTTCCCCACAACATGTCACTACAACAGAAATTTGAGGGGGTAAGCTCTGAGGGGGTAGGGGGCGGATTTTATCCCCTTTTACGAATAGCAGGGTCCAACTGTATTGAGGTGGAGGCATACATATCATAGGGACATTGTCTTAAACTCATGGCTGAACACCACTTGAGACAAGGGAAACTGTTTTTTGTTCCTTTGCATGGTATATTGCCTTATGGGAGATATGGGGCTATAATGTATTACAAGACACCATTATTTAAAGTGGTCCTATTATCCACAGAGGGGCTTACATTTTGCATGTACTCGTAAGCAAAAAGAACAGTAATTCACATAATTTATAGCCACAGAGGACGAGGCAATAAAGTTGCAGCCATTAAATGGGGTTTTCAGAGATGAAATTAGTTTTCATGCAATTATGAGCCTCCACTAATTCTTGACACACAGGCACTGAGCACAAAGAGGGGGAGGAGCTGCGCATTGACATGGACGTACATGCCCACGCACACACACACCTCAACACATTAGCAAACACCAACGCACGCACACACATAAATGCCGACATGTACAGTACATGTGCAAACACTCTTTCTCAGCATGATTGAGTTTTAGTACCTTGTCGTCATTGGAAAATGTACCACATTAAAAGTGGATGTGATGTTTATTAAGATTGCTATCAAGACATCCGCCCACACTTCCCTTAACTTCTTTCTTAACTTCATTAGCTCCCTCCGACACTCCACTAACACACACTGTGGACGATTGCTTTCTCGCCTGTCATGTGTCTGTGCACTTTTACACAACCTTGCAGGGGGAGGTATTTTGAAATGTAGTAAAAGTGTCTTATTCTCATTATACAATTAAAATGTCTGTGTATCACATGTGTGCCTGGGTGCGTGTGTGTGTGTGTGTGTGTGTATATGGACACATGGGCTTGTGCGTCTGCATGCGTAAGCGTGAAAGTCCTTTGATTGAGGATGTCAAAGGTGGCTGCCCACGCAGCAATTAGAGGTGCTTGAGAGTGTGTGAATGTGTGTGTGTGTGTATGTATGAAATGGGATTGAGGTTTCTCTGAAGGAGTTTTTAATAGAGGTGCTGAGACAGATGGCATGCATTGATTACAGCATGATAGGTTAAAACATCTGAAAAGTTCCTCTTCTTATCGCTCATTTCCTGTCAAACAAACTTTCTCCAGCCTTTCTTTTCTCATCATGGTCACAATGACACACACCCTCAACCAATCAAACAAGGAATTGCAGTTAAAAAAGAAGACCTGCAACCACTGTACGTTACGGGCCTTGTTGTGTGATACTCTCATTTACTGGACGGAAGCGCCACAATCAGATACTCTGGTGTAGCACATTTCCCACACACAAACTACTCAAACCACTCTTCAAATGCAGAAATAGGTTTCAGTTCTAAATGCATGCATTGCTTTGGAGAGGGTTATCACTTGCACAGGGGCAGCTATGTAGAGTCTGTAATATATACTCACCGGCCACTTTATTAGGTACAGCGGTTCATTTTCTTGTTAACACATATAACTAATCAGCCAATCACATGTCAGCAACTCAATGCATTTAGGCATGTAGACCTGGACGGGACAACTTATTGAAGTTGAAAACGAGCAACAAAATGGGGAAGAAAGGGGTTTTAAGGGACTTTGAACATGGCAATGTTGAGGGTGCCAGGAGGGCTGGTATGAGTATTTCAGAAACTGCCTATCTACTGGGATTTTCACTCTAAACCATCTCTAGGGTTTACAGAGAATAGTCCGAAAATGAAAAAATATCCAATAAGCGGCATTTGTGTGGACGTAAAATGCCTTGTTGAAGTCAGAGGTCAGTGGAGGATGTGCTGACTGGTTCGAGATGATAGAAAGGCAACACTAACTCAAATAACCACTCGTTAAAACCATAGACGGATTATGAGACAATGGGCCCCTGGGCACAAACTCTTAAAGGGCCCCCCCACTCCTCCCTGTCCAGTCCGGTACACTGACTTTTTCGCACAGATACATACAATTAATGGCAAAACATATTAAGGAAGTCAGTGTTTCCCACAGGTTTTTGGGATACTGTTGGAGGGACCCTGTACCATGTTGGGGGGTCCGGGGGCATAAGTAAAAATTAAAGTAAAATGCATCAATCTGGTGCACTTTGAGAGGACATTTTAGAGGCTATATCAAATCCTGAGATGCAGAAGGAACATTATTCATATTTTTCTTAAACAGATTGGTCAGACCCATGTTCCATGATGGAGGGGCCCATTTCAACAGATAAAGGGTGGATAGCTACTTTTTATGAACAATTTAGAATTCACACATAGAAAGCTTATTTCTGTATGTGTGAGAGGGCCTTCAAGGCCCCTCATGGAGCCCCTTAGACAGAGCTACTAATGCTATTGTTTTTAACTTTCTTTTGTATTTCTCCCCTACTAGTTGAGGGGCCCATGATGATTTCTATCTTGTTAAATTGTGATGAGTATACTTATATTTAGGCTATTACTTTCTGGACCCCGTTATTGGCATGAGTGACTTGACTTTGACTATGCAACATGAAAAGTTACTATCAGTATCTCTGGCTTAGGGCCCCCCTGAGCCCTTGGGCCCCTGGGCCTGTGCCCGGTGTGTCCGTGCAGTAATCCACCCCTGGTTACAACCAGGGTATGCAGAATACCATCTCTGAACGCAAAACAGGACCAATCTTGAAGCAGATGGGCTACAGCAACAGAAGACCACTGTGTCATCTTGTATTTACAGTATTCATGAATCACCGTAAACAACATGAAAGTATGGATCCATCCTGCCGTACACCATCAACCACGCCATGTTCAAAGTCACCTTAACCCCCTTTCTTCCCCATTCTGATGCTCGGTTTGACTTCAGTACATTGTCTTCACCACGTCTACATGCCTAAATGCCTTAAATTGCTGCCTTGTGATTGGCTGATTAGCTTTTTGTTATTATAAGCCATTGAACAGGTGTACCTAATAAAGTGGCCGGTGAGTGTAGTCCAGAACCATAACACCTCAATCGGCGGAGTTGAAGTATTAAAACTACCATTCTGCCATAAAAAGAAAAAACTTATGAAAACTCCAGAAATATATAAGATTTTGTCCATTCCCAGTAGCCAGCCCGCCCCCGTGCTCCCAATTTCCCTTTCAGAGGAGATTGCAAAGTCTCTTAAGAGTCCTCTGTCTCATTTCTACGCCTGTCAAAGATATGTACTGTGAGAAAAAAGGGAGAAGAGTGCTTAAAACATTATAATGTAGTCCAATGAAGCAGGGAACTCCAAACGCCATTACCCGCAATGACACACTGCCAAATCACCGCCAGAACCTCCCTGTCAGCTTTTAAGGAAATAGACTTCATCTTTCACAGAAAAAAAGAGGGCTTTTGATGGTTGAGGCTAGTGGTAGAAGAAAAGGAGACAGCTAAGAAGTAGAGTGATAGAGAAAGGTGGAGAGAAGGGAGGAGGAGGCCCGAGATAAGATGAGAAGATGAGAGGTAATTGCCTCTTTTATAGAAAAGAGGGGAAAGATGAGGATGGGGGGGGACATGGAGGAAGATATTAAAGTCAAACCATCCGGCTTTAAAAGGTCACCTGTGATGTCTGCGCTGCCGTGCTTTGCAATGAACTAACAAAGACTGCTCTACTGTAAACAAAACCAGGCTCAGATTCTTTCTCTTCTCCTCCATTGCTTTTCGTCATCCAGCCTCTACTCTAGCAAGAGTGTGTGTGTGGCGGATATACACAGTGTTCACAATGTTTTACCCACACACAGGCTGCATCTGTCAAATGTGAGCCTGATGTTATTGCCCTTGTACACCGCAGGAAATGCAATTTTCTCTCTAAATGGAGAGAACAAAAGTGAAACGAGCGTCGGCCTTGGCGGTTGCCTCTGACCTATATCTGTAGCTCTCCGCTCTATCGGTCTTGTATCTCTGATGCCTGAATGCATAAGTGGCTAACCTGTCTTTGCATCTGTCTTGCTTGTACAGCTGCCTTGCCCCCCACCCTCCACCCTCCCTTTCTCTTTCACCCATCCTTTCACTCACAACAAGACCCAACGGAGGTTCATCAGCATGTCCTCTTTTCTCTTTTCTTTTTTCTCATCTCCCTTCACTATGCGCTTCCCATTGAGATCTCCCATGTTTGCATACTTTTTTCTTTTTGTTCAGTCATCAACATTTCTCCATCACCTCTGTGTAACCCCTTCACTACTAGAAGCTCAAAGAATTGCCATCACTTTCCTCATTCATCAACCTTTTTGCCTCTTTCATTGGCCTCATTCCTTCCCCGCTATATAATGCTCTTTATTCCTCTCCTCTTTTCCACCATATCGCTCTGCATTTCATTCTTCCTCACATCTTGCCCATACTCTCTGCCCACTTCACCTCATCCCAATCTCTTACCCCCCGCTCCCCATTTCCTATATAAATCTCTCCTTTCATCACTCATTTAGTCCCCTCAAATCCTCCCTTCTCTCCCTCTGCTTCATCTCTCCCTCAGCTCTATACTTTGCCCTCCTTTGCCTCTGTTCTTTATTTAGGCGTCCCCCCTTTTATCTTCAGTTTTTCTCCCCAGTTTTTTGTATTGTCCACTCCACTTTCCGTTCCCTACTCTCGACACTAGCATCCTTTCCATTTCCTCCCTCCCCTTGCTCCCTCTCTTTCACCTGCCGCAGTGCCTCAAGTGAGGCTGTCTATGAGATAAGCAGCCCCAGTGTAGACCCCATCAGGTTCCTGACAAGATATAGCCTCACGTGTTCAGGCATGACCCACAACCAGGCAAGCGTTGAACTTGTCAAGAAAGAAACTGGCGGCTCAGCGGCACAAGATGGCTGCCGGCGGACAATTCAGGACTCGCAGAGGGGACCGTTTAAAGTATGAATTGTTGTTTAGACACACTAGAGAGCTCTGACCTTGTCCACCTCGAGCATGTGCTGTCAAGAATTGTATACTGGATAAGGTTGAACAGGGGGTAGACGGAGGAAATCTTGGGCAGTGACAAAAAGCACAAGCACTGGATTCAGGTCTACTTACACGCTCACTTATATACACACAAAGACAAGAAGTAGAGATCACAAATTAAACTCATTAAAAGGATATGGCAGATTAGAGCCCCTCACCAGAGATATGACAAGGTGTACGTGCAAAATAACGTGCGCATACATTTCATTATAAAAAAAGCTCATCGTTCTCACAGCAAAAACATCCACCCATACACATCCACTCCTGAATGCCTAATCAGCTGCCCACTTGGAATCACACACATACACACGCTTGCACACCAGAGTCCCCGTGGGCCCGATGGCGCTGCGTTTGTCTTGTAGTAGGGCCGGTGGCTCTTACCAATTAGCAGAGCAGAAGAAGAGATTTAAAACACAATGACACCATGGTGTTTTTTTGATCCCACAGGCCACTGAGGCCCCAAAAGCACAGATCACAAGTGATCACATCACATCAAAGTGCTAACACAGACCAGATAACACACGCACACACATACTGTACTCACCTCAACAAATCCATAAATGCAAAGGCAAACTTTTGTTTTTCAATTTCCATCTATTGCAAGGCACATATAGATGTGTTCTCGATGTCCGCCCTCACAAAACAGATGAATGGTACGTGCTGTACTATACTAAACAGTTTAGTACAGCATGTCCACTACAATATATGCTTAATAATTCATATCACAGTCAATGAACAAAAGGTGCTTTCTGGAGTCAAGGGTCATGACAAATCCAAACTGGAGGAAAAACTCAGTGATATAAAAAAGCCTTTTTATATTACATGGCTCACACCAGCGTGTGTCAGCAGAAATCCCTGGTCAGGGTGTTGAGGTTAAATACAAACAAAGTGACTTAAATAGCACAAGGCACAGCACAGGAAATCAATGAAGATTAAACAAGAAACCCCACTCAATATCTTTACCATTGCAAACCATAGCATTGTTAAAATGTTAAATGGATTTTCTGAACAGTTTTTGAGGGAAGAGAGACAAAAAACATATTTCTGTGTTTAGTTTGAATAATATTTTGCTTGAACTTCAACTATAACATCATGTACAAATGGGGGGGAGGTATGTGATATTGAAATCCAGAGGATTTAAACACAAATACAACATAATTAAAATGAATATGTCACATTACTAAAATGAGAAGGTGTAAGTCATCACCCACTGGCTCAATGACTCACTTGACATGTATTAAAATGAAATGAGATGCCAAGTCCAATGTCAGGGGTGCTGTCAATGCTGCACTTTAAGTGTTGTCACAAGGCAAAAGCATTTTCATGCAGATTACGCTTTTTCTTTTTTTAAACACAAGCAACAGCTTTGTACCAAAAGTAGTCTGACTTCTGGTTTATGCAGCACGTTCAACCTGCAGGGCTGTTCTGTGTGATTCCACCAACAGGAGAGGAAATGTGCACAAACAAAACACAAATCAAATGGTGGTAGTAGGTTGTCCTAGATTTATATTTAATTATTCAACATTGTGACCTTATTTAACAAATATAATATTCCTTACTTATTTCATATAGCCTTCTGTGTGTAGCACGGGACAAGGGTATTTACCACGATTTTGTAGCAGCATCTTATCTACACAAACTTTGATTTATTTTTTAAAAATAAACCATAGGCCATGTCCATACAGTCAATGACAATGACTTGTGTCATTTTAACAAATATCTGCTAAATTAAATGTCTGCTTTTGTTTTCCTTTTGTCAAATATTCTTAAAGCCCTGGATGTCCTGAAAAAAAATTAGTCATGTACAAGCCCCTATATAAACTCCACTGTTCTATGGAAAAGAGACAGAACAAATGATTGTTTTCTACAGCATAATTGCTGCACATTATGGGCATAGAAACAGCTTTATGCAAACGATGCATACCGACTGTTTTCAGGGGTGTAGTAAAAATAACCAATAATGCTTTAAGTTGTCCTTTGGGGAACGCAAAAAATAAAAAAATAAATAAACAATAAAAAATAATAACAAAATGTGACATTTTCTGAGGAGCCTGCACCGGAGGGGACTCCAGAGAGGAGCCCATAGGCAAAGCCCTCTCAACCTTTGCAGTCATAAAGGTTGTTTAGAAGGTAGAAAAAGCCTTTTGTCAAAAGGTAATTTAAGTGGCAGTTCAAATGTGAAAGTAAAAAAAAAATCATGTGTCTGATTCTGATGATGATCCTCTCTTCAAGTTGTGGTTCAAATTTGGCAAAACACATTTTGAAAAACAGTTTCTGTGTTTAGGATAAGGCTGTGAGCAGTTATTGTAGTCATGTTGGTTATGCACAGTTGCTCAGTGCCTCTGCATATAAGATGCTATGTATCACAGTGTCCTGAGTTTGTTAGGAAAAGAAAAAAAACTCAGCTGAACTGAATACTGTTTTTTGTCAATGTAAATGCTCAGTCACTGTGGCATCTTATATTTACAGTATTCATGAATCTATTCTATCTGTACTCCATTTATGCATTTAGATAACAGAAAACTGTCGAGATGGCTACAGCAAGAGTTCCCAATTCCCAAGATCCCCTTCTGCTGACTGTCCCAAATGCTTTGTCAACAAATATGGACTTGAAATCCATCTTGATGTCTGCCCTCACAGTGAGGAAAAGCCTGCAGGAAAAATATCAAGATTTAAAGAACACACTCTTCTTACTGGGCTCAAAGCAGTTGATACAACTATGGAATAGAATATGATTCCATTGGGAGCTGTTAAGGCTATGTATTAGTTTAGATTGTACTACCTCCCCATCTCTCTGCCACTTTCTCCCTCACTCTTTTATTACCCGCTCGCTCCTTCTCACTTTCATCATCAGTCCATTTCTATGTTGTCTTTCTAGGCATATTGTATTGCTTTGCATGAGCTGTGTGTCCTGCTATGCTCTCCACTTGGCTTTCCTCCTAGCTCAGTGGGAATAACCCGCTAAAATAAAAGATACCAGCTTACACTGTGAGTCCCTGACCTTGTAAGGAAAACCATATGTGATATGTTGACATGTTAAAGGGGTCCCATTGAATGTGTGAACTGTATCTGTGCGTGTGTGCGTTCATGTTGTGTGTGTGTGTGTGTGTGTGTGTGTGTGTGTGTGTGTGTGTGTGTGTGTGTGTGTGTGTGTGTGTGTGTGTGTGTGTAAGTGTGTGTAAGTGTGTGTAAGTGTGTGCGTGTGTCGTACTTGAAGGCAAAGTGCCCAGAGGGGGTTCACAGTGGAACCACTCAGAGGAAGGATAAATAACCTCTATCTCTAGTCATTACCCCTTTGTTTTCTTTTCCTACCTCGATCTTTCCATGATTCAGGAAGTAAGGCTTTACGTTCATCTATTTTTCATGCCTATTCTGTAGTTTTTCATCTGTGAGAAGGCTGCAGTCTAAGCTCTCTGCTTCCCTACTCCAACTAAAAATAAGACACCCCTTAATATCATCCACTACCTGCAACCCTCGATCAACTCATCTCCCCTCTCTATGCCTCAGGAGGGCTCTATGTGTAAGTGTGTAAGGGTGATGGTTGGAGTTTGCCGTGCATGAATCTCTGTGTGTGCGTCTTTGTGTGTGTGTGTGTGTGTGTGTGTGTGTGTGCGTGCTTGTGTGTGTGTGTGTGTGTGTGTGTGTGTGTGTGTGTGTGTGTGTGTGTGTGTGTGTGTGTGTGTGTGTGTGTGTGTGTGCGCGCGTGTGTGTGTGTGTGTGTGTGTGTGTGTAGGAAAAACAACTCATCTCCTTACTCATCTCCTTCCGGAACAAATGCTTCCTGAGTGTTTTTTTTTTTTGCTTTCAGAGAAGCAATCTCCCCTCTAACAATAGTGCTCCCTTTTAAGGATACCAAGAAAAACACACTAGCTTACACACATGAGCATCCGAACGTAAACATCCACACTGGTCCTCTGCTTGCCCTAGTTAAAAAGGATGCAATGCTCACAGCTCCTCAACATGTATGAGGAGGAAAATACATCGGTGTCATGTCAAGAATGGGATTAGTGGAGCAGTGGAGTAGAAGGAGGGCAAGGAAGTCAAGGCATTGTGTGTGTGTGTGTGTGTGTGTGTGTGTGTGTGTGTGTGTGTGTGTGTGTGTGTGTGTGTGTGTGTGTGTGTGTGTGTGTGTGTGTGTGTGTGTGTGTGTGTGTGTGTGTGTGTGTCTGTGTGTCTGTGTGTCTGTGTGTCTGTGTGTGTGTGTCTGGCGGTGGTGGTGGTGGCAGTGGGGGTGGGAGGGTGGGGTTCATGGGTGAGTGAGTTGTCTGTGTTTCTCTCATTCAATGGAGATGACCATATGTGATCTGCTTGTGTTTGTATTTTTCTTGTTTGAGCTCTCCCTCCGTGTCTATACACGATCCTGCATTTCATTGCAATATATAATTAATATTTTGTGCTGATTTTACCACTTTGAGCATACAAACAAAAGCAAATGACTATGACGTATATATTAAGTCTTGCTGAGAATCAATTTGTGTTTAAAAGAATGGCAAAATGACCATCCTGGTAGCCCAGTGGTAAGAGCATATACAATATTGCATTGTCAAAAAAAAATCTAAACTTTGACAGGGATAAGGAGTTATATGAAACTGTGTGGGAGGATAGTGTGCCTATGTGTGTTTAGGAGATTGGAGTTTAGTAAAGTAGAGGATGAGATCCGGGGGTGGGTGATAGGCATGAGGTGTTAGGGGGGAACTGTTTGGTAGACTGTCCCTCAAGGACTTCAAATCAGACAGGTAATATGAAAGGAGTGGGAGTAAACACAGCTGTTTTCTGTCTTTCCCTTCCATCTCTATCAATAAAGGCAAAACATACCCACCACTGGTATAATGCCGCAGTAAATTAAACGGTTTCATAAATGGTCTTCATTTTGCTTTTTGCAATGTGATGTGCCTGTCTGTTTATGTTTATTTTTATTTTATAGGCTATTGTCCAAATGCCATTTCTAATGTGCATTCCTTTGAATTAACGATGACTGCAGGCCATACACAGCACATGATTCACATCTGCCTTGCTTATTTTCTTGACTCCTATTCAGGTGTTGCTTTAACAAGCTGTAGATGTAGCTATAGATACAGGATTTAGCAATTTGAGTGTGTGCTTGTGCATTGCATATGTTTGCGAACAGTTTTTACTAGGGCTGTCAAATTAACGCGTTAATTTCGATTAATTAATCACAGAAAAATTAACTCAGATTAATCGCACTTCTATAATGCCCTTTGACCCGGTGCAAAAGTGGTGCGCAGCTGCACCTGTAGCTTGCATACACAGCCCGCACGGGTGAAAGGGAGAAAAGTAAAGAGAGAAGCAGGGGAAAGGGCGGGGCCGAGGGCTCTATGGACGGTTTATGGGATGCTTCGGGCAAATAAGCATGAAGGTAGGAAGACATCTTACTTTATTTATTTATTTATTTATTATTATTCTTCCGGACAATTACACATAATACATAATTTTCTCATTGCATATTCATACATATTACTTTGTGTTATCGTCCGAAGGGAAGCAGGAGAAGCCAAAGGCTTATCGGGTCCCGCTCTCCGCAGTGTCTGTGCATTATTGATTTAGTGGGTGCAACAATGTAGGTTCAAAAGTATCTCTCAATCTTCCTCCGTGTGCCTCAATTTTGTTTGCTAGCTGTCTCGTCTCCCGCGTAAACGGACACCCGCCCTGTGTGTGTGTGTATGTGTGTGTGTGTGTCAATATTTTTGCCTATGAGTACGACGATGGTGAATGAATCGGCATAGGCATCTGTGGCAGTGCAGCGCTGTCTGTTGTGGAGACAGAAGTTACGAGAGACGGAGAGCGAGAGAGAGAGAGAGAGAAACAAACTGTAGTAGGCTATACAGCTGTTTACAGGTATAAAAGTGTCATAAAAGTATTCGATTAATTTAGATTAATTAATCACAGAGCCTGTAATTAATTAGATTAATTTTTTTAATCACTTGACAGCCCTAGTTTTTACGTAACCATCACACCCATATTTTTTGCAGATAAATTGTGTGCAGTATGCACAAATGTGTGTCCACGATTTAGCAGCCTTGGTCTGGTCATGTTGAGCCGACTAAGGTGCCCTGTAGGTCACGCCTTGTCAGGGTAAGCAGGTAACATCATGTAATGTATCCCTCCTCTCAGTATTGCCCCATGGCCTGGGGTTTTGGCACAACTTCTGACCGGTGTGTGCAGCAGTGCACAGGCCTTCCTCCCTCCTAATTGAATTATCGGAGTGCAACAACAGGCATCAGACGGGATTCATGTCAGACTTGCCCCTGAGCATCCAGCCAGCCAGCAAGGCAGACAGGCCGGCATTCTCTGGTTATTTAAAGACGACCACATTGTGTGTGAGTGTGTGTGTGTGTGTGTGTGTGTGTGTGTGTGTGTGTGTGTGTGTGTGTGTGTGTGTGTGTGTGCGTGTGTGTGTGTGTGTGCGCGTGTGCACGTGCGTTTCGGTCCATGTGCTAAAGGGCAGGAATGAGTGCAAGTCCAAGTCTTTGCGCATGTGTTCAAATGTTTGTGCCATGAGGCTCCTAAAAGAGCACTCTAATTTGCGTCTCAGAGGAAAGTGTGATTTGAACACAAACCCGTTTTGCCAGCGGGTCCAAACAGCTGCATGCGGTAAACAACACAAGAGGAGATAAAAAACAAGTCTTATTTTGTCCTTTATATTCCCTCTACTCTGGCTTTCTGCTGCCCTTTTTCCATGTTCTTCTCTTTCATCTTTCGTTTTCTTTCACTTACTTTTATAATAACCTAATATATTGTATCCATTTCTAGAATTATCTTTCTTTTCTATTTCCACCAATTTGCTGTTAGTTTAAAAGTAATTTTGTTCATTCAGAGGTTTGGCAAATTTACCGTGTTTTGGAATGGCTTCCTGTGAGAATGAACGTGTGTGTGTGTGCTTTCATCTGTGAGTGTGCTTGCATCTGTGAGTGTGCTTGCGTCTGTGAGTGTGCTTCTGTGTGTGTTGTGGACCATCTGGCCATGGACAGACCTGACTATGGATACAATCACAACAGATTAGAATGAGGTGGAGGGGAAAGCTCCTCTTCTCTCCTTCATTTAACTCGTCCCTTCTTGTCTCCCTCGCTTCATTTAACCTGCTCCACTTCTTCCCTTTGTGTGTGCATATGGGTGTTTGTGCACGTGCTTGTGTGTGTACGCGTGCACATGCTAGCACTTGGGCGGCTGTGCATGCATGCCATTCCAAGCTTCTTTTTGAAATGCCACTAAGTGTGATTATCTTGTATTGGTCAGTAATTGAGAAGAAGTCACCTATGCTAATGGGCCGTATTTAGCCTCTGAGGCTGTGGTTGACATCATTACCAACCTGCGGAATGTTAATCCGCACTAGGTCGTCATGCAGCTAACCGTGATGCTAACGAGTGTGAACACTCCGCTGATTAAAAAGATTAATAAGGCTAATGGGTGAGAAACGGCGACAGTTTAGGCTGAAGTACTGAGACAACCAGACGTGAGGGGGCACACACAAAGGGAGGCACTGATACAGAAAGAGGAGAGAGTGTGTGTTTGGGCTGCCCTCCTCTCTTCATCTGCTCGAGTCTGTTTGGCACTCATTTACCAAGAGTGGCTGTGACCCCAGTTTGGCATGCCGTGAGAGTAAGTTGTACGAGTGAGTGGGTGACTGTTATTGTTTGTGTGTGTGTGTGTGTGTGTGTGTGTGTGTGTGTGTGTGTGTGTGTGTGTGTGTGTGTGTGTGTGTGTGTGTGTGTGCAGGGGGCGATGCTTGCATGCTTTATAACGTCATGAGTTATGCCATGGCTTGTTGTGTGAGTACATGTGTGTTCGTCCAAAATTGTCTCAGTGTGAAAGGCCTAAGCGAGAGTCAAAGGGAAAATTATTTTGGGTAGTTTGTGTCATGTGTCTGCAGCTCCACAGTGATGTAGCTGCCGCAGATCACTTCTGTCCTCTCTTCTGGAAAGACCATGAGGACTGAATGTGTCATAATTGTGGACGGATTCCCTATTGTTAAAGTGCATATTCACAAGATGAGGCCTGCAGTGCATTTGGGGTGAGTTGAGAAAGCTTCACAAATTGACCTTGATGGGATGTCGCGGTGAGAGGAGTGGCTTTTGGCCCTATTTTTCATCTTTCCCTCTGGAGTAGTGCTTGGTGCTGTCTAAGATTACAATTATGAAGGGGTTTTCTATATATGTCTATGTAGCAGTGTTATTCCTCAACCCTGGCTCCTATACATCAATGTATTTGGCAAGTCGCTATTTTTGTATTCTGACAAAATATCCAATCTGGCAGTACAATATCCACTATAGAGAGACTACATCATCATTTTTCCCTCATACATCCCAAAGTGTTTCTGCTGCCTGAACCAGGGGCAATTCTAGGATCAGTAGAGATGCTGGGCTTAGCATTCAAATATTTGAATGACTCTGGTCACACGTCTATCAATACATATTGCAATATCAATATGTGCTGCATAAAAAAACAGCTTGTTGTGTTATTAATATTACTAGTATTATTGTAACTTCAAACACACAGCTGAATGTCAAACAATTTTGCTTTCTCAACATATTAAACTAATTAAAGCACTGCTATTTATTAAAATGTAATTCATTGCAGTCTGTAACCTAAAATGGCGTATTGTAGGTAAAAAAATGTTTTAAAGAGTTAAAAGACTTTTTGTCTTTTGAATATTGTCTGAGATTATAAAGTTTGGGTTACAAGACCTTTGATCTCATATCAACTCACATCAACTCATATCATCACATCCATCATTAGCAGGGACTGGGCAGGGATTGTTATGTTGTTCAGTTTTTTGAGACTTTTAATGTCTTGCTCTCGGTTACAATGTTTGCATTGTGTGTACTTCTCCTTCTCCATTTTAGTGGCCTGATTGGTCACTGGAAACTCTTGACTGCTGCTTCTAAAACCACCATAGGGCTGAGCAAAGCAAAAATACTACACTGGAGAAGAGGGGGGAACTCGTTTCAGGTTTCATCAGCACTTCGCTCCAACCATTCAATTTACAATACATTGGATCCTGTTTTGTACAAAAAAAAAGTGGGTTTATGGTAAGCTTCGCTATCCAACCCTGGCTCCGCCTATGGCCTGAGCCTAACCACAGATGGGATTTAGGATTTGAAACCCTGCCTCTGGAGTCAGAATTCTGCACTTATATGCCTGAGGTGCACCCTGACCATCACTTTGTAAATGAACGCCGCTCCTTCATCCATCAGGTAGCATCGTTATCTGAAAACTTAGGACAATTAAAAATACGCTGCTTGAGGGCCTCTTACACTTACGGTGATTACTTTCATGGCAGAGTAGAAAATAGTGTTGGATCTGCAATGGTAGATGATATAGGCCTCTTTATATAGGGCTAATATATCAATTCATTATTGTGTGAAATAGTCAAGCCAATCAGACAACACTGCTCACTCAGTTATATTTTCTGAACACTTCACCAACTTATGCAACAGATACTACTGAGCAGAAACGGAAAGTGATGTTTTTCTATACAACTGCAAATGAAATGAGAAAAATAAGACAATGGAAAATGGAAAGATGAGGACCACATCGGATGAAAAAGTTCAGCAAAAGCAATGGACCGAGGAGTTTTTCTTGTCCATTCAACCCTTTGAATTTACAAAAAGAGTAGCCTATAGCGACACGGAATACCATTGTAAAACCATGCATACCAATTTCACTGATATTTACTGGAGGTAACCTCAGGTGCATACAAAAAAAATCAGCGTTATGCTATGCTTTGTGTGCCCAAAAATTAATCCACCTCCACCTCAAAGTGTTTAACTTAAGCTTCTATTGATATTGCACAATAACAGAACATGTGTCAGGTGAAATCCTGCAAGTGTGTGCAACAACTTTGTGAGCTTCAACTTTCACTGCGTCATAACACCAGAAATCACTCCTTTAAAATCCTAGTAATAATGTGCGATATGCGATCTAGTTTTGTGGAGCCGTTTTTTTTTTAAATGCACTGAGATGTTGACATTTGTAGCTATGAACACGTTTGAACACATCACACAATCATATGAAGACATTAGCTATCCAAGCTGCCTCAACTGGTTGGCATCTTTGTTGATATTCCAAAGTTTCCCGAAGTGACGCATTTAGGCAATCACAGGTAGGTCCACATCATAACTTGCTGGAGGCTTTTGATGGGGAATGGTGTCCTTTCTATTGAAATGCAGACTGTGGGAGCTACGGCTAATGGAACCCCTACAGTTTGGCACTGCATTAGTACCAGAAGCCCCAGCAGCACCCATCAAATTTGACTGGAAAACAACACAAGGGTTAACCTGTCTCACAAAGACATCAGTTTTTGTTACTTCCTAATCAGATGAGAGAATACATGAAAGTGTACAGATATATCGGCCGATTTACTTTTATCTTTATGTAGTGGTTTATTTAACAGGGACAGTGCACATTAATAAATATTGCTGTAAATGTGCCAGAATTATCCCAGAGGCTATTATTCATTTGTAGTCCCAGTGGAGATGTTACCAAGTCGCCCCTCAGCATCTAAACAATGATAGTTAATATGGAATCTGACAGGTTTTTATATGAATGGGTGCTCAAAGAAGGATTCACAAATGTATTTGTACGTATTTATCAATGTATATAAATGTAACAAATAAATAAGACTCTTGAATCCATAAATGTGATGGACTGAATTGAAAGAAGACATCTGATCCAGATAATTCTCCTTTGGAAAAAAGGCCACGAGCCAAGGAGTTTGTTCATGAAGGTTCAACAGTTTGTATATAAATGTAACAACATCCAAATGTGTGTTTGATGAAAAACACAATTTGAATACATATTTGTGGATTTTTATTACATTTATTTAAATCAAGAAACACTTGTTTGTGCATCAGGAATACATTTGTGAACCTCCTTTTTTATATGTTGATTTTCTTTCTACATTCATATACAACATGCATGTTGTGTTTGTATTGAAATATTATTCTGTGGAGAAAGAAATGTATTGCCATGTAGTTATGGTTCAAACTTAGGTTTCAATTTTGTAAATATATTTTTTTTCACCCACTGGCTGTGCCTGTCTGAGCCGTGTGTTCCCTTCATGTAGTTTTAAGAGAGCAGCTATTCTGCATTCAGTCATGCTCATGAACATTACGGCACACTCACTGATAATGGACCTCATCAGGATTTTTTCCATCTAAAAATTGCAGGACTTGCATCTGAAGGGATCGTAGCTCCAGTGTAGTTGGGTATAGAAATCACCATGATAAGTGCAGAGGGGTCTGGTTTTGGCCATGACCTTCTGTAAATGACGTGTTTTTCTGATTGGGTGATTAGGGTGCCCTCCCAGGGCAGGAAACATGATAAAGGGCCCCTAGGGCGCCCTTCCAGGGGAGAAAAAATTATGCAGTACACTGATGGGTTCCCTCAAAAAAAGGCGATGCAGTGCCTTATCGGCTGCACTATGCAAAGTCAAATTTTCTATTCCTAACCAAGGTTTGGAACTTTTTCACCATAAATCTATCACAACTTTCTGCACACTGGAGCCCGACCGCAGGCAGCTGGAAAACTTTTTTATTCTGCTATTCAGACAGCTTGAGTCTGCCACTGCCACTGTCAAAACAGACCTTTTTCAAAGGAGACATGTTGACATGAAAACATTGAAAATTAAAGGTGAAATTGATAACTTTGAAAAACGGCAGCACTCCATCGATGTGGGCTTATTTCACTCTCTGAATCCTCAGACTTAGAGAGTATGTGTAATCACAAAGTAGAACAAATACAGTGAAGGTTTGAATCAAGCCGTCACTTTGTTTTTTTTACCACAATGTGTTGAAAAAGTGTTATTTTTGTACCATCCTGAAAAACCGCCCCACACAAATACAATTAACACACAGCAATGGCTTCAGGGCAGCAAATAACACCATGTAGTGCATCACAGTGAGTCTATATAATAGATGTACTAAGCAGGCAGTTTGTCTCTAATGGACTAAGTAAGCTGCCACATCGCCATCTAGTGACACTGTGAGGAAAAGCAAGTTTCAAAGCTGGCATATTGAAGTTATATTAGCAGCTGCTGCTGTGTAGTGCAGGGAGAGTGCTGACCTTGTGTATGTCATTGGGGATATAAACATTCATTCAGGTATTCTCCACAAAAGGCAAGGTGTTCACTGTTCATAGGAACATGCACACATGAATGTACACAAACACAAACACACACACATACACACACACAAACACACACACATACACACATACCCACTGATTCCACATAGCCACATAAAAGAGAGTCAGTGCAAAAAGAGAGGAATGAAGCTCCTGCCCACACTTAGAGAGACAAGTAATAAGACGTACCTGCAGAGTACTGTGAATACCTTTGCTTCTTGGAGGATGACAGTACATTTTTCAGGCTCACATATACAGTATATTACATAAAATGAAATTAAACTGTGTTTTTATTTCAGATTTCAAAGTTGCTTTACATTTGATAATATCAGCCAAACTTCAGCAATACGCAGACACATTTATTTTTGTAACTTCTTGATTAAACTAAGGGAGTCTCTTCAATAATATCTTTTCTCAGTACACCAACAATGTAAGACTTCACTGTACTTCCTGCTCCTTATCTGTATTAAGGCTCCGTATAGAGATTGGTGATCTAAAATGGCTTTAATGAAGGCCGCCCCTTTTTCCACCCCAAGTGAGCTGCATAAAAATTAAATGACTGACATTTGACCTTTAATGCTTTTAAATATGACCTTGTTGACTATTTCCAACGACTGAAATATATAAAAAAAGTAAACAGTGAATGGATAGTCCATAAAGGAAATGGTGGGCTTTTAATACAAATGTTTCCACGTTTCCTTGTATATATCATACGTGTAAACGTTGGTTCATAATATAATTGTTCTGCCATTTTGTCTGAGACTGTCAAAAAAATTATTGAAGTCATAGGAGACATTCCGTGTTAAATAAAGGTCAAATAAAAAAAAGACTGCAGTGACAAGACAATCATTCTGTCGGTAATGTCACTTTGCATGTCACAAACAAACATCTAAATGTTCACACCTCCCTGCAGGCCTTATTGTGAGGCTGCAGAGGCAAATGCATAACACACATACATACAGTAACACATTATCTGTGCAGCCGATCACTGTGCTGCAGATATTGACCAAGCAGTTGACATGGATGGAAACAGTTGTGGTTTCTGCACGTTCCCACACTCAATGCTACAGAGGGGCTTGAGCTGAAAACAGCAAACCTTAAAATCCTCTAACACCTGCACTAACATGCAAGAATGCACAGACGCTTGCATAAACACACAGACCAGATGCAACACACACAAACAAAGACACAGAGAAATATCAGCAGTTTTCAAAAGGCTTCCTGTCCAGCCAGCCTTGCATTTCAGTTGTGTTAATTTGTCAGCCTAGTTTAGTTCATTTCAATTAGCATCATTTAAAAAGTCTCCAGGCACCACTCTGTCACACACCATTTCTGCTTACCCCTATGACTGAACTGTGGCTTCTAATGTAGTGTAAACATGGGCGCCCCCACCTCATCTTTGTTTTAAAGGTGCACAAAACCAGAATAATTATTTTGTTTCAGGAGTATGCAGGACATTGCATTGTAGACAGCAAACAAAGAAGGCATAATCTTTTTGTTTGTGCTAATCCATGTATTTCTTTCACCATCCTTTATTGCGATGAGATCAGGTGTAAGAAAAAGTGAACTGCCAATTCAGTAAGTAAGCTGCCAAGTCAACTGCTTTGGCCTTGGCAGCTGTTGTTGTCAGATTCATAAAATGTGTCTACAAATAGTTCTATTAAATACTTGTACTTCTATGTTTTCGTGTCTTTCAAATTATTGTGGTCGAGGTTGTAAACATTGAATTTGATAATCCATATAGCTACCCACTTGTTTATTATATTAACTCAGAGCCTCATTTGTGTCTGGAGTGTGGCCAATATTGTCATCTGTTTGCCCCAGTTTTGGGAGGACTCAATGTTTGGTCAGCAGATGTATTTGAATCAATGCCACTAATGTAGATCACTACAGCAAAGTAGACTGTATAAATGATACAATAGTGGGGTTGTGGGTTGAGAATTTAGTCAATCAAAACCAATCTTTATTTGGCTGTTTGTATGTCTTTTATTTATGTTTCCAAAATATATTATGGAGAAGGTTTGGGCAACAAAAACACTGGGGTTAGGGAAAAATTGGGATCAAAATGGAAAAGAAAAAAAAATCTGTGGTTATGCTTCAAGTCAGTATTTATTTCCATATTCATAGATATTCTGATATAAGATGGCAGTAGCATATATAACTAACATTTTAAAGCAGATAGTAAATATCTAATGCTTTCAAGCAGACCTTCTTTACTTCATTTTCAGCATGAGTCACTCACATGACTCATGCTGGCACACCTCGCCACAAAAATGTAAAGCACAAAAACATGCTGGTCTCTTGAGGTATGATTGGTTGACCTAAGCACACAATTCAAATATATGTTTTTTTTTATGTGTGCCTTAAACTGTTTGCTAATATACGTGATTGAACCTTGCCTACATGATTGGTCATACACTTACTGATTGAGCCTTTGAACTGGAACAATTCCACTCCAGCTCAAACAAAGTCTACTAAAATCAGGTAAATGCATCCTGCAATAGTGTGTCATTGTAGATATCAAATGTAAAAACAAAGAAATACAAAGAATAATGTCCTTCCAAAAATTGATTTATACATCTTCACAATTCATTTCAGAAGTGGAGTAAAAATCAGTAAGGGGCTATCACATGTTTTATCAGGCTGAACTAAATGGTTAACACTTCTGTTTGATTTTGGGGTGTAGCGGTGTTATAGAGTGAGTTCCCGGAAAAAAAACATCAATGCCCACAACATCACATGATATCGTACCAATAGAAAATAACCACAGAATACAATTTTCCACTTGACTGGCCAATCAGCGCTTACACCTCTCTGAATGGAAAACTCTACGCAGGTCATGATATCTGTGAGAAAGACTTGTTTCACTGTCTTAACTCTCGACCGCCATCAGCCATGGACCGGCTCCACCGTTTTCTGATTGTTCTCTTAGGTATTTCTTTCATGAATATTTTTTATAAATTAATTGCAATTGTTAAATTCGCTTTTGAAAATAATTCTTATTTAAATTATCGTTGTTGATGTGTTGAGCAGGAACCTACACTGTCTGTAATCCTGTTACACTGAGCACTTTTCAAACTTGCTCTTTGTTCCAGGAGTTGTTTCTTGCAACCTGGATTGGATTTCTGGATCAGTGTTGGCAGTGACAGTCAGACCAGGAGAAAACGTCACTCTCTACTGTGACTGCAAACGATCAACTGGAGAATACATAGTGTGGTACAGGAACTGCTCTCATGAAAACCAGCCTTCCCTTGTTCTTGAAGTCTCAAATGACTTATTTAAGAAGGGAAATTTTAGTCTGAAGATTTTTCCTCGTTTCCAATTTGTGAAAAATGACTCTTCCGGCTCCTATGACCTGTTGATCATGAATATCACTGATTCGGATGAGGGCCTCTACTACTGTGGAACTCGACAAAAGAAAGTGGAGGATAGAGACAAGATTATTATCAAAGATGTTTTCAGATATGGCAACGTCACAACAAGAATCAAAGTCTGTAAGTATGCTGATCTGAACTGTTGAATTACACAATTCAAATCTGAGAGAACAGGCTCAAGTTTTCACATTGCACTTATTGCTGGAATAATATTGCAATCTGATAAACCAGAGGTATTTTTTTTAAATGAGAATGAATATTTTTTAAAGGTTATCCTGAAATTCTATTAGCAAGATAGGGTCAACACTCTGAATAACACTGAGCATTGATCTTTGCAGACCAAATAATAATGGCAATGGGGTATGCCTTTTTTTCTGCTTGATGAACACTTGATCTTTTTCTCCAAAACTCTTCTGGATTATTCTTTAATCTAAAGGTGTATTTATTATTTTTGTTTGTTATCTTTGTTCCTGTGGTCGGGGAACACCTATTACACTTTCTCCACATACAGTTCATGTAACATTTTGTTGAGGAAAATGAAAAACATAAATTTTTACATTTTGAGTTTACTGGAGCTAATCTACACAGCATTGTTTTTATTCAGACTCTAGTAAACCTCGTCACGGTGAGACTCTACGAGAGGGTTGTGTGTGCTGGACGCTGCTGTTCTCTCTGTGTTCAGCCTCTGCTGTCGTCTCCTCTCTCCTCTCTTCACTAGTGGTGTATCGCCTCTGCAAGAAAAAAGGTAACAATTACATATCTCACTTGTTGATGTTTAATGTGTTATTGTCAGAAATATCTTTATGAATGAATTGACTAAATTGATTGAAATCACAATGAAACACAGATCCAGTCTGATCTTTTGAGTTATTGCGTTACTTTGTGTGTAATATAATGAAGTGATTTTTCGCTGCAGCAAAAGAACCCCAAGTTGATCAGCAAATATCTGACACTAGAGGTCAAACAAGAGTAAATCAGGTAAGTTTAACAGTGGATAGAATGCATCATTGCATTAAATCTAAACATTGGCGTGATTCTTAACCACAAATGTCAAATTCTCAGGATGAAGATGTGTGTTACGCCGCACTGGAAATCCGTCAGGCATCACAAAGACCAAAGAAGAG
This sequence comes from Ammodytes marinus, assembly GCF_949987685.1. NCBI lineage: Eukaryota > Metazoa > Chordata > Actinopteri > Uranoscopiformes > Ammodytidae > Ammodytes > Ammodytes marinus. The sequence continues at coordinate 15,749,169 of NC_137235.1, forward strand.
GCAAACCCAGAGTTCAGACTTCAGCACCTATTCTGCCATCAATACTTCCAGGATGTAAAGAAGGCCTAATAATAATAATTGATAGGTTTTATATAGCGCTTTATTGCCTAGGCACTCAAAGACACTTTCCTGGTTCAATTCGTTCACACACAGTCATACCGGTGGTGGTAAACTACGAGAGTAGCCACAGCTGCCCTGGGGCAGACTGACGGAAGCGTGGCTGCCATTCAGCGCCAACGGCCCCTCCGACCACCACCTCAAACATATCAATCATACACATTCACACAAGGCAAGGTGGGTGAAGTGTCTTGCCCAAGGACACAACAACCATGACACAGGTGGCCGGGCGGGGATCGAACCGAATACATTGAACAATGATGAATCAAATCAAAATACATTTGATAGTTCATTTATTGGCTTTCTTATGGACTATTTTTTCACCTCTTCCACATAAAGATTTAGATTTCTTTATTTAAAAGGGACAGCGCACATTAATAAACATGAGCACCAAAGTTCAACATGTAAATGTGCCAGATTTAGCCATGCAGGCTAATTTTCACCTGCAGTCCCTGGAGATTAGCATGCGTTAGGAGGATTGGTATAATTGCTGTTGAAATGAGTTTTATGCTTTGCATCATTTAAATCAGATTGTGACTTGGTACTTCTCCTACATGAAGTACTTACTATGTTGTTAATTCTACTTCCACTGTTTTCATTGTTCCATTGTTGATTAATGCTTTTATTCAATCTTTAATCATTAATATATTCATATAAAAATGATGAGCTGTACAGAAATAAAACATACGTATATATATATAATAATAATAAAATAAAAACCTAGATCGGAAACAGTTTTGGTGTTGTTGATTACAATTCAGCTTCAGCTTCAGATTTGTTTTTCTTTTTTTTTTATTGAAATTGATCCGTAAGATTTCATAATGGATGTGTTTTTACAGTGGCTGCTTGTTTGTAACAAGACAAGGCTGTTCTCAGGTACTTTCCTGTGTTTACCTCAAGCTAGCCATCAGCCCTGACGCTTCACCAGTAGAGTTTGATACAACACCAAGTATTTGTTATGTTAGAGCAGATTCTGCTGCAAACGATACAAATTCAAAATAATGCAATTGTTTTAATCTCATGGTAAAACCCATATAGCTAGTTTAATTCTCTTACATAGATTATTCATTAAAGGCTGAAGTTACAAGACGATACAAATCAAGCCAAGCCATCCTCGACCACATCATGTAGAACCTTTAAACTGGTAGGCCTATGTTTCACAGGAAACCCACAGTCGACAAACAGCCCCTTTTACATCTGCAGAGTTTAAGATTTGGCCAAACTGAAGCTGCAGGTTAGTGACCACCGTCATTGTCAACACTTCACTGTACATGTTGAGAACAGACACACACACACACACACACACGCAAATCAAACCAAATGCCAAATGCCAGATGTCAGAGGCACTTAATAAGAATTTGAGATTTGGTATATTGCGGAGCACTTGAAATTGCTCTGACCTCTAGTGGGGATGTTAAGTATTAAACCAAAAAGACCTTGAAGATTAGGTGTGACCTCGAGCACAATCTCTAGCCCGATTCATTATCTGCTGCAACCTCATATTATAATAAAGGATTATCATATAGTAATTATTTTGATTGTGCGTGTCAAATCACGCCATAACTTTGCGTGATTAAATCAAAACCCCTGGTGGCAGAAAACGATGGGGCCAAAAGATTGGGGAGATATTGTTCCAGATATAAACCGATATTGTGCACAGTTCACAGAGTCTTTTTTTAAACAGCAGAGCATCATTGGTTGCTGCAGAGATCACACCTCAAATATTCACACCAACACAGGAATGTACACTCACAGGCCACGTTATTAGGTACACCTTGCTAGTAACGGATTGGTCCTCCTTTGGCCTTCCGAACTGCCTTAATTCTTTGTGGCATACTTTTAACAAGGTGTTGGAAACATTCCTGAGGTTTTCTGTCCATATTGACATGATAGCATCACGCAGTTACTGCAGATTCTGCGGCTGCACATCCATGAGGTGAATCTCTCCTTCCACCACATCCCAAAGGGGCTTTATTGGGTTGAGATCTGGTGACGTTGCAGAAGCTGAGAAATACAGGCTTGGTTTGAAAATCATAAGGTTGGAAAGGCTTCATCTAGGGTTCATCACATTTCCAAAAAAGAGGAGGTTCCATTACTTAAAATGAAGACAAGACAATCCCTATTACTTTGAAGCTAATACTAATAACTCCCCACTAAAATTGTATTTTCAGTCAATAATGTTTTTCACCCTTTAGTAGACCATGTCACTATTGACATAATAGAATGTGAGATACTGTTTCACTTTCCTTTTGTCTTGTTCTTCTTTCGGGTAGTTATTTTTTAATTTTTTTGGATAACTTTTGAAATACATTGAATTGCAATGATTGATTTAGATTCTGACTGATATGCCCACGTCAACAATCACATCGATTGAGCAGTAGCCTGCACCCGCTGTGATGTAAATCTGTTATAGTGTTCACATTTTCAACTGCTTGTTGTGTTTGTATTCCAGGAGTTGTTTCCTGCTGTCATGATTGGATTCCTGGATCGGTGTTGGAGTCGATAGTCACATCAGGAGACAACATCACCTTATACTGTGACTGCAAATTGTCAACTGGAGAATTCATAGTTTGGTACAGGTATCTCTCACTGGATCGGTTTCAAGCCCCAACCTCAGCGATTTTTACCAGCATCTAATAAGGAAGTGACCACAACTGTAGTAACCCGGAAGTGGCACTGGGGGGTGGTACCAAGACCGAGCAGTTTTTCTTTGACTCACTTGTTAGACAGGCCGTTTTCAAAGTCTTATTAAACCTATTTACAGCCTGGGCCACAAAACCATTTTAGTCTGTATGTTTAGGTCATATCTCCATGACAACACTGAGGGGGGTGATTTTTTTTGGACCACGCTAGTTTTTATTTTATCGGGGGTTAAAATGTATTGCCGCGATTTCTTGAGTGACTGCTCTCCGCCCGTTGTCCCTCACTTTGCCTCGGAGGTATACGTCAGCTATCTCCCTCCTCCCGACGTGAGGCGGAGTAAAAATCTCACAAAATGGCGACGCGCACAAACCAGGATTATTGGATGCCGTGTGAATAACTGAGGTAAACCCGGATGCTACATCCATATTATTTACTATCTATGATCGGTTTACAGCGGACTGTGAAGCTGCTGGTAAAAGGATCAACACCTGTAAATCTGAGGCCATAGTTCTCAGTAGGAAACCGATGGATTGTCCACTCCAAATAGGGAATGAGTCCTTACCCTAAGTGAAGGAGTTCAAGTACCTCAGTCTTGTTTGCGAGTGAGGGGACAATGGAGCCTGAGTTTGGCCGGAGAATTGGAGCAGCAACCATTGTGATGAAAAGAGAGTTGAGTCGGAAGGAAAAGCTTTTGATCTACTGGTCGATCTTCATTCCCACCCTCACCTATGGTCAAGAAGGCTGGGTAATGACCAAAATGGGTTTTCTCAGGAGGGTGGCTGGCGTCTCCCTTAGAGATAGGGAGGTGTTTCAGGCACGTCCAACTGGGGGACTAGATGGAGAGATTATATCTTCACCCTGACCTGGGAACACCTCAGGATCCCCAGTCAGAGCTGATCAATGTGGCCTGTGAAGGAGAAGTTTGGGGTTCCCTGCTCAAGCTGCTGACCCACGACCCGACCCCGGATAAGAGGTTTTTGATGAGAGTTGATCATGAGAGTGAGTGATCCTCACATTCTGAAACCTCTTCCTCTAAATCATGATCAAAAGCTTTTCTCTGTTCAAAAACCTTCAATTTCCACACTTGTATTAGTCCTGGGTCCAGTGGACCCGAACATCCTGTATTTAATATAAATGTGTGGGGGTGTACAGTGTGTGGTCATTGCAATGTTTTTCTGATATATGTTCTTCACAGTAAATGAGCCAAGGCCAATGAGTCTCAGTTTGAAATGATAAGTATTTAAGTATTTTTTCTTTTGATAAAAAACTACATTTAACAAGGGTTAAATGTGGTCATCAATACTGGCACGTGTGTACATATGAACACACATGAGGCACCCACTGTATTCATACTATGAAGCTACGTTTCTGGTTCTATATGAAAAGGGCATTTAAATTGTAACCATTTACACACATTGCCCTCTTTAAGCAGATATCCCCTGAGACGCAAGAGACAAGATAGAATGTAGACAAGGGAGATTTTCTATTTTTACATGACAACTTTGAATTTGAAGCCACTACCCATCTCTTAAAAAGAGTTGCGCTTTCTTTTGTCTCACCTTTTACAGCAGCGTTTAGTCCTATTCCATCCGTCAAAATGGCAACAGGCTGCATAGTAAGAATCCACTGACACTCTACACTGTGTCTATGACTATATTACAGTTCTATAAGTGCCTCTATATTTGAAGTCTTCTGTCGGACATAAGTGCCGCTACTACACAGTACAAACATGCACTGTGCTGTATCACACAACTGTGACTAAGGGAAGGATTGTCTACTTCTGTGACATCTGCATCAGAATCTCTTTGTTTATAACAATGCTGACTGGATATACTGCACTAAAGGGGCCATAACATGTATTATCAAGCTGAACTAAATGGTAACACCTCAGTTTGATGATGGGGTGAGCGGTGTTTATCTGATTGCATGTGTTATAGAGTGAGTTCTCAGAAAAAAAACATCAATACCCACAACATCACATGATATCGTACCAATAGAAAACAACCACAGAATACAATTTTCCACTTGACTGGCCAATCAGCACGTACACCTCTCTGAATGGAAAACTCTACGCAGGTCTTGATATGTTAGAAAGACCTGTTTCACTGTCTTAACTCTCGACCGCCATCAGCCATGGACCGGCTCCACCGTTTTCTGGTCGTTCTCTTAGGTATTTCTTTCGGGAATATTTTTTTATTAATTAATTGCAATTGTTAGGTTCCCTTTTGAAAATAATTCTTATTTAAATTATCATTGTTGTTGTGTTGAGCAGGAGCCTGCACTGTCTGTAATCCTGTAACACTGAGCACATTTCAAACTTGCTCTTTGTATTCCAGGACTTGTTTCTTGCAGCATGGATTTGATTTCTGGATCAGTGTTGGAAGTGACAGTCAGACCAGGAGAAAACGTCACTCTCTACTGCGACTGCAAACTATCAACTGGAGTATACATAGTGTGGTACAGGAACTGCTCTCATGAAAACCAGCCTTCCCTTGTTCTTAACGTTAATTCGTTCAACGGAAATTATGACAGAAAGAACAGAAATATTGATTATATGAAGATTTTACCTCGTTTCCAATTTGTGAGAGACAATTCTTCCGACTCCTATGACCTGTTGATCATGAACATCACTAATTCGGATGAGGGCCTCTACTACTGTGGAACTCGACAAAAGAAAGTGGAGGATACAGACAAGATTATTATCAAAGATGTTTCCAGATATGGCAACGTCACAACAAGAATCAAAATCCGTAAGTAATTCAAATCTGAGAGAACAGGCTCAAGTTTTCACATTGCACTTATTGCTGGAATAATATTGCAATCTGATAAACCAGAGGTATTTTTTTTAAATGAGAATGAATATTTTTTAAAGGTTATCCTGAAAGTCTATGAGCAAGATAGGGTCAACACTCTGAATAACACTGAGCATTGATCTTTGCAGACCAAATAACAATGGCAATGTGGTATGCCTTTTTTTCTGCTCGATGAAAACTTGAGCTTTTTCTCCAAAACTCTTCTGGATTATTCTTTAATCTAAAGGTGTATTTATTATTTTTGTTTGTTATCTTTGTTCCTGTGGTCGGGGAACACCTATTACACTTTCTCCACATACAGTTCATGTAACATTTTGTTGAGGAAAATGAAAAACATAAATTTTTACATTTTGAGTTTACTGGAGCTAATCTACACAGCATTGTTTTTATTCAGACTCTAGTAAACCTCGTCACGATGAGACTCTACGAGAGGGTTGTGTGTGCTGGACGCTGCTGTTCTCTCTGTGTTCAGCCTCTGCTGTCGTCTCCTCTCTCCTCTCTTCACTAGTGGTGTATCGCATCTGCAAGAAAAAAGGTAACAATTACATATCTCACTTGTTGATGTTTAATGTGTAATTGTCAGAAACATATTTAAGAATGAATTGACTAAATTGATTGAAATCACAACGAAACACAGATCCAGTCTGATCTTTTGAGTTATTGCGTTACTTTGTGTGTAATATAATGAAGTGATTTTTCGCTGCAGCAAAAGAACCCCAAGTTGATCAGCAAATATCTGACACTAGAGGTCAAACAAGAGTAAATCAGGTAAGTTTAACAGTGGATAGAATGCATCATTGCATTAAATCTAAACATTGGAGTGATTCTTAACCACAAATGTCAAATTCTCAGGATGAAGATGTGTGTTACGCCGCACTGGAAATCCGTCAGGCATCACAAAGACCAAAGAAGAGGCAAACCCAGAGTTCAGACTTCAGCACCTATTCTGCCATCAATACTTCCAGGATGTAAAGAAGGCCTAATAATAATAATTGATAGGTTTTATATAGCGCTTTATTGCCTAGGCACTCAAAGACACTTTCCTGGTTCAATTCGTTCACACACAGTCATACCGGTGGTGGTAAACTACGAGAGTAGCCACAGCTGCCCTGGGGCAGACTGACGGAAGCGTGGCTGCCATTCAGCGCCAACGGCCCCTCCGACCACCACCTCAAACATTTCAATCATACACATTCACACAAGTCAAGGTGGGTGAAGTGTCTTGCCCAAGGACACAACAACCATGACACAGGTGGCCGGGCGGGGATCGAACCGAATACATTGAACAATGATGAATCAAATCAAAATACATTTGATAGTTCATTTATTGGCTTTCTTATGGACTATTTTTTCACCTCTTCCACATAAAGATTTAGATTTCTTTATTTAAAAGGGACAGCGCACATTAATAAACATGAGCACCAAAGTTCAACATGTAAATGTGCCAGATTTAGCCATGCAGGCTAATTTTCACCTGCAGTCCCTGGAGATTAGCATGCGTTAGGAGGATTGGTATAATTGCTGTTGAAATGAGTTTTATGCTTTGCATCATTTAAATCAGATTGTGACTTGGTACTTCTCCTACATGAAGTACTTACTATGTTGTTAATTCTACTTCCACTGTTTTCATTGTTCCATTGTTGATTAATGCTTTTATTCAATCTTTAATCATTAATATATTCATATAAAAATGATGAGCTGTACAGAAATAAAACATACGTATATATATATAATAATAATAAAATAAAAACCTAGATCGGAAACAGTTTTGGTGTTGTTGATTACAATTCAGCTTCAGCTTCAGATTTGTTTTTCTTTTTTTTTTATTGAAATTGATCCGTAAGATTTCATAATGGATGTGTTTTTACAGTGGCTGCTTGTTTGTAACAAGACAAGGCTGTTCTCAGGTACTTTCCTGTGTTTACCTCAAGCTAGCCATCAGCCCTGACGCTTCACCAGTAGAGTTTGATACAACACCAAGTATTTGTTATGTTAGAGCAGATTCTGCTGCAAACGATACAAATTCAAAATAATGCAATTGTTTTAATCTCATGGTAAAACCCATATAGCTAGTTTAATTCTCTTACATAGATAATTCATTAAAGGCTGAAGTTACAAGACGATACAAATCAAGCCAAGCCATCCTCGACCACATCATGTAGAACCTTTAAACTGGTAGGCCTATGTTTCACAGGAAACCCACAGTCGACAAACAGCCCCTTTTACATCTGCAGAGTTTAAGATTTGGCCAAACTGAAGCTGCAGGTTAGTGACCACCGTCATTGTCAACACTTCACTGTACATGTTGAGAACAGACACACACACACACACACACACACACACACACACACACACACACACACACACACACACGCAAATCAAACCAAATGCCAAATGCCAGATGTCAGAGGCACTTAATAAGAATTTGAGATTTGGTATATTGCGGAGCACTTGAAATTGCTCTGACCTCTAGTGGGGATGTTAAGTATTAAACCAAAAAGACCTCGAAGATTAGGTGTGACCTCGAGCACAATCTCTAGCCCGATTCATTATCTGCTGCAACCTCATATTATAATAAAGGATTATCATATAGTAATTATTTTGATTGTGCGTGTCAAATCACGCCATAACTTTGCGTGATTAAATCAAAACCCCTGGTGGCAGAAAACGATGGGGCCAAAAGATTGGGGAGATATTGTTCCAGATATAAACCGATATTGTGCACAGTTCACAGTCTTTTTTTAAACAGCAGAGCATCATTGGTTGCTGCAGAGATCACACCTCAAATATTCACACCAACACAGGAATGTACACTCACAGGCCACGTTATTAGGTACACCTTGCTAGTAACGGATTGGTCCTCCTTTGGCCTTCCGAACTGCCTTAATTCTTTGTGGCATACTTTTAACAAGGTGTTGGAAACATTCCTGAGGTTTTCTGTCCATATTGACATGATAGCATCACGCAGTTACTGCAGATTCTGCGGCTGCACATCCATGAGGTGAATCTCTCCTTCCACCACATCCCAAAGGGGCTTTATTGGGTTGAGATCTGGTGACTTTGCAGAAGCTGAGAAATACAGGCTTGGTTTGAAAATCATAAGGTTGGAAAGGCTTCATCTAGGGTTCATCACATTTCCAAAAAAGAGGAGGTTCCAATACTTAAAATGAAGACAAGACAATCCCTATTACTTTGAAGCTAATACTAATAACTCCCCACTAAAATTGTATTTTCAGTCAATAATGTTTTTCACCCTTTAGTAGACCATGTCACTATTGACATAATAGAATGTGAGATACTGTTTCACTTTCCTTTTGTCTTGTTCTTCTTTCGGGTAGTTATTTTTTAATTTTTTTGGATAACTTTTGAAATACATTGAATTGCAATGATTGATTTAGATTCTGACTGATATGCCCACGTCAACAATCACATCGATTGAGCAGTAGCCTGCACCCGCTGTGATGTAAATCTGTTATAGTGTTCACATTTTCAACTGCTTGTTGTGTTTGTATTCCAGGAGTTGTTTCCTGCTGTCATGATTGGATTCCTGGATCGGTGTTGGAGTCGATAGTCACATCAGGAGACAACATCACCTTATACTGTGACTGCAAATTGTCAACTGGAGAATTCATAGTTTGGTACAGGTATCTCTCACTGGATCGGTTTCAAGCCCCAACCTCAGCGATTTTTACCAGCATCTAATAAGGAAGTGACCACAACTGTAGTAACCCAGAAGTGCCACTGGGGGGTGGTACCAAGACCGAGCAGTTTTTCTTTGACTCACTTGTTAGACAGGCCGTTTTCAAAGTCTTATTAAACCTATTTACAGCCTGGGCCACAAAACCATTTTAGTCTGTACGTTTAGGTCATATCTCCATGACAACACTGAGGGGGGTGATTTTTTTTGGACCACGCTAGTTTTTATTTTATCGGGGGTTAAAATGTATTGCCGCGATTTCTTGAGTGACTGCTCTCCGCCCGTTGTCCCTCACTTTGCCTCGGAGGTATACGTCAGCTATCTCCCTCCTCCCGACGTGAGGCGGAGTAAAAATCTCACAAAATGGCGACGCGCACAAACCAGGATTATTGGATGCCGTGTGAATAACTGAGGTAAGCCCGGATGCTACATCCATATTATTTACTATCTATGATCGGTTTACAGCGGAGTGTGAAGCTGCTGGTAAAAGGATCAACACCTCTAAATCTGAGGCCATAGTTCTCAGTAGTAAACCGATGGATTGTCAACTCCAAATAGGGAATGAGTCCTTACCCTAAGTGAAGGAGTTCAAGTGCCTCAGTCTTGTTTGCGAGTGAGGGGACAATGGAGCCTGAGTTTGGCCGGAGAATTGGAGCAGCAACCATTGTGACGAAAAGAGAGTTGAGTCGGAAGGCAAAGCTTTTGATCTAATGGTCGATCTTCGTTCCCACCCTCACCTGTGGTCAAGAAGGCTGGGTAATGACCAAAATGGGTTTTCTCAGGGGGGTGGCTGGCGTCTCCCTTAGAGATAGAGAAGCTAAGTCATCCTGAGAGATTTGGAGTAGAGACGCTACTCCTATGTTTAGAAAGGAGCCAGTTGAGGTGGTTCGGGCATCTGGTTAGAATGCCGCTGTGCGCCTCCCTAGGGAGGTGTTTCAGGCACGTCCAACTGGGAGGCTGACCCGTGACCCGACCCCGGATAAGAGGTTTTTGATGAGAATTGATCATGAGAGTGAGTGATCCTCACATTCTGAAACCTCTTCCTCTAAATCATGATCAAAAGCTTCTCTCTGTTCAAAAACCTTCAATTTCCACACTTGTCCAGTGGACCCGAACATCCTGTATTTAATATAAATGTGTGGGGGTGTACAGTGTGTGGTCATTGCAATGTTTTTCTGATATATGTTCTTCACAGTAAATGAGCCAAGGCCAATGAGTCTCAGTTTGAAATTATAAGTGTTTAAGTATTTTTTCTTTTGATAAAAAATTACATTTACAGTTTTTACCTAATGCTTAAACACTAATAGTGGTTGCCAGGCCCAAAGCATCACAACCTCTAACTTTGGTGACCATGCCCTAAACACAAGCACCAACCCTACAAACACAATAAATGCTTTGCACTGTGTTTGAAATTCTCCAACATCTTCTTGCAAAACACTACACACAGTGTTTTACATAAGACACATTGGTCAAAAAGGAAATCACCTGCAATCCTTGGGAAAACACATCTATTTAAAATTCAAAACACAACTAAACTTGGAAAAGCACACAGACTCACACACATAAATAAAAAAAAATAAGCTAATTAAATACCAATCAGTGTGAGCCTTAGCACTACAAATAGACTTCAGGTGAGCTCAGCTCCTTTGTGAGACAGTAAGAGTCAGGGGAAGAGGACAAGAGAAAGCGGCAGGAGGACGATAACAGACGGAGACACATACAACAGGGTCACTATAGTGGACCATGTTATAGATCATGGCCTAACAATATAGGAGCCTGGGCAGAGAGTCCAGCCCAACTACACAGTAGCTCCATAATTAGGACATTTAGACTGGATATCAGGAATATTTTCGCTCTTGGTTCTCAAAGGATGACATTGCATGTGATGTTGATGAGGCGATGTGGCCAGACGCAAACGGGAGGCCATATCCAAAGGATTCATATTCCACCCACCCCATTCCTTACAACACTGATTTTATTTTATTTTACTGTAATTATTTCAGAGTTTATATTGACAAACTGAACTACTTGTTGAACTGCAATACCTATTTGTTTTTTTTGTTGGCCAAAACAATGACATTGCAAAATGCACTTTTTTTTTCAGAAACTTTTTTATTTTTATTTTCATGTGTCTAGATGAACTGTAGTGAATCAATCTTTCGCAAAAAAAATCTGTATGAAACTTGTAAAGTCAAAAACCATCCAAAGTACTGAATACAGCTGTGTTTTGCATAAAGCACATCTGTGTGTTGTTGCTGCTAGGAAAGAGTAATTCACAAGTACATGTGTGTATTGTTTTGATGCTAAAAACAGTTTTGAAATGGGATTGTTAGGTTTTGTTTCAAGAGTTTCATTTTGCCATATAAGTTAGAAGTTTATCTCCATGTGCTTTGTCCTATTCGGCCTGTGTGTTAAGTTTTGACACAGTGGGCCAAAGTCTGCAACATGTGTGTAAGCATTCGGCAAAAACTGTAACAAGGGTTAAATGTGGTCATCAATACTGGCACGTGTGTACATATGAACACACATGAGGCACCCACTGTATTCATACTATGAAGCTACGTTTCTGGTTCTATATGAAAAGGGCATTTAAATTGTAACCATTTACACACATTGCCCTCTTTAAGCAGATATCCCCTGAGACGCAAGAGACAAGATAGAATGTAGACAAGGGAGATTTTCTATTTTTACATGACAACTTTGAATTTGAAGCCACTACCCATCTCTTAAAAAGAGTTGCGCTTTCTTTTGTCTCACCTTTTACAGCAGCGTTTAGTCCTATTCCATCTGTCAAAATGGCAACAGGCTGAATAGTAAGAATCCACTGACACTCTACACTGTGTCTATGACTATATTACAGTTCTATAAGTGCCTTTATATTTGAAGTCTTCTGTCGGACATAAGTGCCGCTACTACACAGTACAAACATGCACTGTGCTGTATCACACACCTGTGACTAAGGGAAGGATTGTCTACTTCTGTGACATCTGCATCAGAATCTCTTTGTTTATAACAATGCTGACTGGATATACTGCACTAAAGGGGCCATAACATGTATTATCAAGCTGAACTAAATGGTAACACCTCAGTTTGATGATGGGGTGAGCGGTGTTTATCTGATTGCATGTGTTATAGAGTGAGTTCTCAGAAAAAAAACATCAATGCCCACAACATCACATGATATCGTACCAATAGAAAATAACCACAGAATACAATTTTCCACTTGACTGGCCAATCAGCACGTACACCTCTCTGACTGGAAAACTCTACGCAGGTCTTGATATGTTAGAAAGACCTGTTTCACTGTCTTAACTCTCGACCGCCATCAGCCATGGACCGGCTCCACCGTTTTCTGGTCGTTCTCTTAGGTATTTCTTTCGGGAAATTTTAGTCTGAAGATTTTTCCTCGTTTCCAATTTGTGAAAAATGACTCTTCCGACTCCTATGACCTGTTGATCATGAATATCACTGATTCGGATGAGGGCCTCTACTACTGTGGAACTCGACAAAAGAAAGTGGAGGATAGAGACAAGATTATTATCAAAGATGTTTTCAGATATGGCAACGTCACAACAAGAATCAAAGTCTGTAAGTATGCTGATCTGAACTGTTGAATTACACAATTCAAATCTGAGAGAACAGGCTCAAGTTTTCACATTGCACTTATTGCTGGAATAATATTGCAATCTGATAAACCAGAGGTATTTTTTTTAAATGAGAATGAATATTTTTTAAAGGTTATCCTGAAATTCTATTAGCAAGATAGGGTCAACACTCTGAATAACACTGAGCATTGATCTTTGCAGACCAAATAATAATGGCAATGGGGTATGCCTTTTTTTCTGCTTGATGAACACTTGATCTTTTTCTCCAAAACTCTTCTGGATTATTCTTTAATCTAAAGGTGTATTTATTATTTTTGTTTGTTATCTTTGTTCCTGTGGTCGGGGAACACCTATTACACTTTCTCCACATACAGTTCATGTAACATTTTGTTGAGGAAAATGAAAAACATAAATTTTTACATTTTGAGTTTACTGGAGCTAATCTACACAGCATTGTTTTTATTCAGACTCTAGTAAACCTCGTCACGGTGAGACTCTACGAGAGGGTTGTGTGTGCTGGACGCTGCTGTTCTCTCTGTGTTCAGCCTCTGCTGTCGTCTCCTCTCTCCTCTCTTCACTAGTGGTGTATCGCCTCTGCAAGAAAAAAGGTAACAATTACATATCTCACTTGTTGATGTTTATTGTGTTATTGTCAGAAATATATTTAAGAATGAATTGACTAAATTGATTGAAATCACAATGAAACACAGATCCAGTCTGATCTTTTGAGTTATTGCGTTACTTTGTGTGTAATATAATGAAGTGATTTTTCGCTGCAGCAAAAGAACCCCAAGTTGATCAGCAAATATCTGACACTAGAGGTCAAACAAGAGTAAATCAGGTAAGTTTAACAGTGGATAGAATGCATCATTGCATTAAATCTAAACATTGGCGTGATTCTTAACCACAAATGTCAAATTCTCAGGATGAAGATGTGTGTTACGCCGCACTGGAAATCCGTCAGGCATCACAAAGACCAAAGAAGAGGCAAACCCAGAGTTCAGACTTCAGCACCTATTCTGCCATCAATACTTCCAGGATGTAAAGAAGGCCTAATGCAAAATAATACATTGAACAATGAAGATTCATAATCATTTAATAATTAATGTATTGGGATATACAGTATATGGACAGTTCTTTCACCTCTTCCCCAAATAAAGATTACCAACAATCATCATTATCTATGACACATTATGTATTATAAAATAAAAAAACCTAGATAGGAAACAATTCAGCATCGGATTTTTTTTTTTTCTTTTGATTGAAATTGATTCATAAGATTTCATAATGGATGTGATTTCACAGTGGCTGCTATTCTGAAACAGGACATGGTAGCTGTTCTCAGGCAATTTCCTGTGTTTATCTCTAGCTAGCTATCAGCCCTGACGCTTCACCAGTAGAGTTTGATACAACACCAAGTATTTGTTTTGTTGGAGCAGATTCTGCTGCAAACAATACAAATTCAAAGTAATGCATTTGTTTTAATAGGCTACATCACAGTAAAGCCAATATAGCTACAGTTAAATTATCTTACTTAGATTGTTTATTAAAAGCTGTCCCTGCTGCATAGTTTCCAATAAGTTACAAGACAATACGAATTTGAGAGCCAAGCCATCCCCGACATCATCATGTAGAACCTTTAAACTGGTAGGCCTACGTTTCACAGGAAACCCACAGTTGACAAACAGCCCCTTTTACATCTGCAGAGTTTAAGATGAGGCCAAACTGATGCTGCAGGATAGTAGCCAGTGTCATTGTCCTCACTGCATACTGTATGTTGAGAATACAGATTGTAGATCTAAAAGACACACACACACACACACACACACACACACACACACACACACAAATCAAACCAAATGCCAGATGTCAGAGGCAGTTAGCCTACTACAAATTTGAGATTTGGTATATTGCAGAGCACTTGAAATTGCTCTGGCCTCTAGTGGGGATGTTAAGTATTAAACCAAAAAGACCTCGAAGATTAGGTGTGACCTCGAGCACAATCTCTAGCCCGATTCATTATCTGCTGCAACTTCATATTATAATAAAGGATTATCATGTAGTAATAATTTTGATTGTGCGTGTCAAATCACGGCATGACTGTGTGTGATTAAATCAAAACCCCTGATGGCAGAAAACAATGGGGCCGAAAGATTGGGGAGATATTGTTCTCATCCAGATATAAACCGATATTGTGCACAGTTCGCAGAGTCTTTTTTAAAACCTCAAATATTCACACAGGAACACAGGAATGCATCGAGAAGACACAGATTATGTATTAATTGATCACACTTAAACCCCATCTAACATGAGATAGAGCCTTAAGTATAGAAGTTTTTATTTATATCTCACATCTTCAAGGCAATATCTTCTGAGGCAATACATTACAGTAGCCAAGGGTACAATGATTTGCCTATTACGATAGTCTTTTGACAAAATCACATCTAAAATTAGTAACTTTGCAGAAACTGAGAAATACAGACTCAATACAAATCAATAGGTTGGAAAGGCTTCATCAAGGGTTCATCACATTTCCAAAAAAGAGGAGGGTCCAATACTTCAAATAAAATTAAGACAATACAATCACTATTATTTTGAAACTAATCGACTGATCTACTAGCTCTCTACTGAAATGTCATTGTCAGTCAATAATGTCTTTCACCCTTTAGTAGACCATGTCTCTATTGACATAGTAGTGACAATAAACTGGTACTTTAGAGTCTATAGCATTAAAGTTACGATATATCGTGGACTATACATCTGTGAAGTCTGCTGCTCTTCAGAGGCTCCTAAATTGGAATTTCCAGTAAGGTTGGTTTGACTAGTCTGTTCTTTCACGTTTCCTCTAAAGAATCTTATCAAATCTTTACATCAATGTAAACCATGTCACATAGTGGTCTACCTGTTACAAAACAGCCACAGAGGGAAATGTTCCATTCTTCTAGCCAATCAACACTTACTGTACCTCCTGTAATGGAAACGTCTAAACAGGTCCTGAATGTGAGATTGCTTCATTTTTCTTTGCAAATCGGGGTCATCACACATGGCCGGGCTGCGCTTTTGTCTTGTTCTTCTCTTGGGTAGTTTTTTAATTCTTTTTTTGGATAATTTTTGAAATACATAGAAATTGATTGATTGATTTCGATTATGACTGAAAGCCCATGTCAACAATCACATCGACTGAGCAGTAGCCTGCACCTGCTGTAATGTAATATTATATATATGTTATATTGTTTACATTTTCACCTGCTTGTTGCGTTTGTATTCCAGGAGCTGTTTCCTGCAGTCATGATTGGATTCCTGGATCAGCGTTGGAGTCTGTAGTCGCATCAGGAGACAACATCACCTTATACTGTGACTGCAAATTGTCAACGGGAGAATTCATAGTTTGGTACAGGAACTGCTCTCATGAGAACCAGCCATCTCTTGTGCTGGTACTAAAATATCTGCCAACCTTACGACAAAAGGATCAAGAAGAATTTCTGAAACCTCTCCCACGTTTCCACTTTGTGAAGAACCATTCCTCTGATTCCTATGACCTGCTGATCATGAACATCACTAGTTCTGATGAGGGCCTCTACTACTGTGGAACTGAGAAGCCAAAGGTGGCGGAGAACGCTAAAGAAATTTCTTTGGGACATGATTACAAATATGGAAAAGCCACAACAAGGATCTTACTAAGTAAGTTTTCTTCATCCAAGCTTTCTAATGGTCTTTGCAGTACATTTAACCATGTAAGTAACTGATCATCGCACATTGTGATAAGTTGGTCTTGAGGTCGGATCAAGTTAGATTAAAACAGCATATGGAAATGGTGATTGACAAGAGTTGTTGGGTCCTGGACCTCTTGGGTATGGTTCTGACGCGTAGAGAGTGACCATAACGATGATCCATATAAAAACCTAATATTTTCCATGTATCTATTATTTCCATGCACATTTTTTAAAGGGGCATGGTCAATATTGTTCAGTTTACACTGTGCAGGGGTTTTGGCGCGCAGCAAGTCATAATGGCAATTCAGTCTAAATGTTTGTTTCCCAAATTAATATGAACCAAACATTCTATTTATTACTGGAATTATCTGGGTTTCTTGATTACTGGGGTTGTAGAACAACTGTGAACACACAGCTCTGTTTGTGATAACAGAGTCAAAACATGGCTCCCACAGAGCTAACTGACACATGTTTGTGTTTGAACCAGACTCCACTGATCCTTGTTACCACAAAGCTCAACAAGAATGCTGTGTGTGCTGGACTCTGCTGTTCTGTCTGTGTCCGGCATGTGCTGTTCTCTCATCTCTCCTCTCTTCTCTTCTGGTTTACTGTCTCTGTCAGAAAAAAGGTATCTGCTCTATACGTTACTCAAAACCACAAAGTCCTTCTTTTTCATATCTTTATATTGCTTTGATGATTGCTGTTTATGTTGAAAATGTCATCCATGCATTGCATTGGAATGACTTAAGAAAAAATATATACTGCCTAGGGTTTAATGATGTTCTAATTTCTGCAGCAAACGTTAATCACATTGACGAGAAACGAATTGACACCGGAAGCCAAACCAGAAGGAATCAGGTAATTAACAGTGGCACGTTTTTATATCTGTTCTACTGTATCTTGCAAAACAGGCATGTTTAATTTTCACCATTACGACACAAAAACGTTTTGCAGTGAAACTTATAGACATCATGGTCATGCTCATTGTTGTGCTGTCAAATTCTTAGGATGAAGATGTGTGTTACGCCGCACTGGAATTCCATCAGCCATCAAGGAGACCAAAGAAGAAGAATATCCAGAGCTCTGACTTCAGCACCTATTCTGCCATCCATACTTCTAGGATGTAATGAGCATATATTATACAGTTATATATTATACATGTGTATATACAGTTCATCATCAGACATAACATAGGGAATTAATACTATTAGTATTCATTCATGATATTGTCTAATTCTTCTGTTGTTTAAGAGTTGTTTACGGATATATCAGTTATTCAAGTCTGTAGAGGAAAATATGACAAAGATGTTTATTATTTGCATAAGTATATAATCATTACAATTACGTGCTACTGTAATTATGAAGCTAATATATCAGGAAAATCTGAATATTTACCTTATTCACTTTATTTAAATCAATGTGTCTTTGTCATCGAGTTGTTTCAGCAGTACAAGATAAATAAAGCACATTACAAGCATCTTTTTTGGAATTTTACCCACACTGTTTGTGGCACAGTGTATATTAATTAATGAATGGATTAATATTTACCTGTATAACTTCATTAATTAATACCTTCATTCTTTTCTTGTTTGTTTGACTTTGTTCCATGCATTAAATACAATGTAATACACTGGTCAGATGTAGGTGGCACATTAACCAGGGGTAGGAAACACCTGTTTCATGACAATTCAGCTTCAGGTTCACATTTTTGATTGAAATTGATCTGTAACATTTCATTATGGTAGAGTTGACGCTATAACAAGACATGGAAGCTGTTTTTCAATTAATTTCCTGTTGTTCACTCAGGTTACCCACCAGCCAATATACCCTTCAACCACACAACTACAAGTATTGTCATTAAGTTTTAAACAAAACCCACAGCCCTTTACAAACCACCCGTCACAATACTGCAGACACACAGAAGCAGCAGATAAGTGGCGTGCTGACTTTTATTGAACTGCGTTGAATCTAAGAAAATGTTTCAGTTTACTGTATAAAAAAAAATGCTACTAAAACAAATTGTTCACATAGTAGGAATATCAACTGGGTAATTGGAAACATTGGCTAGTTGTTCAGTAAGATATAGCTTAATAAAATTAAATAAAGACATGTAACTGAAGTCAAGCCAAACCCTGGTTAGAATTCAGCATCTCTGCAGCCACTACAGCTACCTGAAACTGTGTCATGACTCATGTCAGTGACCACATCCTCACTTTGTGAGATCAGTTAGGCTCAGCTCTGGTTGCACTTTGCGTGAGTGGGTTAGTGTGGCTTGTTGGCACATGGATGCAGAGTGAGTGGGTTTCTCATACAAAGATACCAGGGTCAGTAAAGATGTTTAATACTTGAAATAAAACAATATGAACATCAAAAGATAACTAATGATTCATTATTAATAATTAATGAAACTGCCTTTAGTGACAGATTCTTGAGGGGGCAACTTACAAGATTGTCTTTGAGAAAGCACTTAGAGAAGTAACTGCTCAGTTGCTTTGACACAATGATCCCTAGAACATGATTTGTGTCCAGCAGTGGCGGATTTACTGAAGAAGCTCACAGAACTCACGGCAGATTCTCACAGGCTCTCAGTGAGCCCCATCGCAGTGAAATCAAAGATATCAAGACCGCCCAGATTCTGTCGGGTCTAAATTGTCTCTCTAACGGCGCTGCAGAGATGGCAGAACCTGCCACAGGGGAAATCCTTGCAGCACTCTATCACTCAGGCCTTTATAGAAACTGGGTGGGAGCCAAATCGGAGTACAATGTGTATGGAACATAAGGGAAATGCAATCAAACAGTTCCTGGTTTGATTAGACAGTTATCTGAAGCTTTTGGCTTGAATGCCAAGTGTTACTTCAGGAGATACCTCTGCACCTTGGGAACAAGCTCAGTGGCTGTAGCATTAATCTACTGTGACATCTGTGACAGGCAGAGACCTGGAGACAGCAGGACTGAGGAAAAGGTGCACCACAGCAAGAGGTGTCCGTGAAATGACCTGCTCCAGAGTGCACACAAGCTAAGGTGAAGCTCATGACATGTTATTTTATATAAAAAATGTTTAATAATATTGTACTATAGTACAATATAATGTCATATATAAAACATCTATTACGTTTATTATCTCTCAATACTGTTAGTTGCATGAACCACTGTGTAAAGGTTGTTGTTTCTCTCTTGCAGAATAGAGAGTTCACATTAAAGGTAACCTCAACCACCATAGTCCGTGTAATCAGCCAGGCTTACAGGAAACCCACAGTCGCAAACAGGCCCTGATGCCACTGCAGAGCTCAACATGCAGCCAGACTGTAGCAGCAGATCAGTGGCCCGAGCAAGATGTCGGTGCACAGCGTGTTCACTGTTTGTCAGGGGAAATTGAAAGACACGTACGCCACATCAGAGCATTGCACATACTGAAATATACCAGTGTCTGTTAGGTCATATGGTTAAAATATGATCTGGGTTCTACCAAATTGTGTCTTGAGACATGTATCTGGCTGACAGTTTCAGCTGGCTTCTGCATCCCGTAATGTTGCAGATGAGAGCAGTCACAGTGAATTCACAAAAAGTTAAGTTGTGGTGGGCCAATAAAGAAAAACAATGACTTGAAAGATTACATGGAGCTCTGTACAGCCGAGCGGAACTGCAGAGTCGAATATAAATTCTCGTCTGGGACATAAATACGACAACCACATTCACAATACAACCAGTCATTTGATGCATTGCTAATATAAAACTAATGAGTGTAGCAGCTCTATAAAGAAGTTGTTCTCCTGCAACTGCCACAACAGTTCCAAATGCAACTCTCTTGACCTATGTGAGGATGTTAGATGTGTTACCCCTAGCTGCCAGGCTGTCAGGACCTGAATTCATTTTGTTAAGTCAACAATGGAGGTTTTTTTCAGCGCACACACAAAACATACAGGTAGCGGATCGTGAAGAGATAGGCTAATCATTGATTTTTACAAAAAAATTATTTTGCATTCTCCAGAATCACCGTCTCAACCTTTAACTGACACAACATTTGTGTTTTAGTGTTCAGTGGGCCTAACCACCTGGTCAAACAATATGAATGTGTGTGCTGGATGCTGCTGTTCTCTATGTGTCCAACTTTCACAGTTTTCTCTTTTACTCCCCACTTGTTTATCACCTCTGTCAGAAAACAGGTACCTGCTGTATGTCACTTTTATAGATGCAATTATTCTTTCTTATATTCATTGTATTGCCTTGGTGACTCGAATATATTCTGTATCAAATGTCTTTTTGAGCTTTTAAGATATTATAGGATGTTGGGAGTTATAGTGTAATTGTGCTTTATTAATGTCTGCAGCTGAGGAACACAAAGCTTATAAAAAACATAAACGGAGACCAGAGTGCAAACAATAATAAATGAGGTCATTTACAGCGGGAGTTTGTACAATTCTTGTACATTCCGTTTACAAACTGGTACTGGTTCTCTGCCTCACTGGCATAGCTTATCGGAGGACGGATATGTAAAACAACACCTATGCTTCTCCTCTACAAAATGTTGACCATGGAACATTTTTCCATTTTTGCAGGTTCACACACAGCATGTTTATGATTACAAATAATATAAGTCAATATATTTATCAAGTTATATGATGCAGATGTGTGTTATGCTGCACTGGAGGTCTGTCAGGCGTCACAGAGAACAAATAAGAAGAAAATAAAGAGTTCAGCCTTCACTGCCAATTCTCCCATCAATACAGAATATTACTGTAAAATGAATGTATTAGAGCTGATGTATCTGTCATTTAGTTTCCCTTGCAACGCAGAGGAGAAATCAATAGCAATGATGATATAGCTAGTATGAAAACAATTTTGTTTCTTCTGTTATTCAAAAGCAATAATCTGTTTGAAAAGTTGATATCAAACTTGTCATTTCAGTGTCAGTTTCCCTCTGGGAACAAATACGCATATTACAAAATGTACTTATTCTACTGTAGTGGCAGTGTTTAAATAGAAGGAAAGATAGTGTTTCTCTCACAGATGTTACAACACATTACAGAGTGATAATGAAGTCTACCTCAACCACAAATTGTGCTCCATGTGATCAGGCCCACAGGAAATGCTCATTGAAAAACCCCTCGTGCACACAGACTCAAGTTACACAACTGACTGAAGGCAGTAATATTTGGCTGATGTACACTGTTCATTGCTTGAAAATGATTACAAGATGCAAGCACATGGCATACACACATGCCACATTATATCACAAGCAACAGAATAAAGTGTGTTGCTGTTGTTGAATTAATTAACTAAGTGTGTTGTCCAAATTTGCCTAAATGCAAAAGTGGTTTGCCTCAACTAAGTTGTCACAGGCGAATATGCCTGCCATCATAAATGAGATGCATTTTCAGACAGTCTAAATGGGCTTGGCTGTATACGTGAAACATTGAAAAAAAGAAAGTTTGAGAGAGAAGTTCAAAAGCATGCCCACGCTTGTTTACGTTCACATCCTTGTATCCCTGAGTTTGGCCAATCACAACTTAAAGTTCCTAAAATAGAAAAGTCTGCGCAATCCATCCAATAGCTGCTGCTATACTTCAGTCAGAACCCGAGTTGACTGAGCCACACCTTGCAAATAAAGGAATTAGTTGAAAAACCTCTTCATGGAAAATGTTGTTTTTACTTCTGTTTGATTGAAATTATTATGAATGACAACTTTTTGTCTGCAACAAAACAAAAAGGCTGTTGTAATGCAATTTCCTGTTTCTATCTGTAGTGAGTCTTCATCCCCGCCCCTTCACACAAGTTGGGCTTCAGTTAATTCTGCTGAGAGCAATACTCATATCATATATCATATCATATTGAATACACATATCTCACAAAAGTGTAATTTAAATGTATGACTTTAATCTTATTTATTGTCTATTGACACCACAGATGTACCCACCACCCAGTTTTACAGAAGTCTAGAAACAATGCAGATGACAATGATCACTAAAACCACAGGAAACCCACAACACAGCCCCTCCTACAACTTCTGAGCTCGACCTGCACAAAGACTAAAACAGCAGTTTGCTCCCAAAATTTGATTGTGTAAGAATAGAACTAAATTGACTTGCCTCTGACTTACATCTTAACCATGTCTGATCACGATCACTTCATTATGTCGTATTATATTTAGAGATGTCTGATTTCTGCAGGGGTGCTTTGTTTGCTGAGAGATGTAAAGTGTGGTGTCATACCTGTACATGCTTTTTTGATACCATATCGGTGAAGCTATGCTGTTTGTCATAGCTTGTGAGTGTTGCATATTATGCAAGCTAACCAGTGTATCCTGTTTCACTTCCGGAACATTTCCATTTTCTTAATTGCAAGTTGATGTAATCATCAGAGTTTGATCTATTGGTCTGTGTTTCAAAGTCATGAAATCGGCCAGGCTTGACCTGGTATTATGCCATCAGTACTGAGTTGTCTTCATGAAACCGTTTAATCCTCAATTGGTTGGGCTTATTAAAGACATGCTTTTCACAATAAGCCCTGCTTGTTTTAGGCACCTACTATATGAACCACCCCTCGGGTCCAATTGAAACTCTCCTGACCTCTAGTGGAGATGTTAAATTATACATTAAACAGGCCACCAAAGGATTGAGCCAAAGTGGCTAGAGGGTTATTTTGGTTTACTGACCTACAGTGTATGCAACTTCAGCGCGTCTGAGTCGATGTTCCATTATAACCATTGACATGGCTGGTTCAAAAACATTTTGGCTTGAATTTGGTTTAAATATTAAGTGGTACATGGGTTCATGATGAATAGCATAATAGGAAGATGATCTTTTGCCAGTGGAGTCTAGAAAGTGTCATGTCAAATTGTGCCTGCTGTCTTAAAGAGATACATTAAAAAATACATAAAGCGTAATGTTAAATACCTGCTCTTAACACAGATCAGAACAAAAACAGAAACAGAAACAAAACCAACCTTTGTTTATAGAATAAATATTTTGCTCTCATTCAGAAAGAGCAAACCTGAGAGTTTTCACACAACAGTCAGTACTAATCATGCACGCACACAGTTAGTCTGTAACTGTATGCACATATGCCTCACTGAAAATGAAAGAGTGCTAAAAGAGGTGTCACAAGTTATAACCATGAAGCTTGGAGACATGTATTTCTGTCACCTCTCCATACGCACAGAGGTGACATGTGCTGCCAGAAACTGTGTAAGTGTAGACAAGGGTGCAATGCTATTCTTGTAGTTGACGTCTGTTGACGACATCACACTGTTCCATAAGTGAACTTTCCTAGAGTCAAGAAAAAACAGTTTTGGTTTCTGATCCACTCGGTTACAAAGGTTTCATCAAGCAATTTCTTAACAGTCAGGGGATACAATCAAATGGAATTGAATACTGAAAATCACAGGTGTTTTATTTACACAAAAAACATCCCGCTTCAAGACAGTGTGATGTATCAAACTCTGTAATGAATATATTTAATTAACTGTGCTTTTGTAGAAAATAGTAGTTCCCTGCTACATGTGAAAAAGGTAATTTTTCCTGTTCATATTGCTCGTAACTTTTTTACTTCCAAGGCTGATTTTCATAGTTTTCTTTCAATCTGTGTGTTTTGATAATTTGTAAAGTTTCATTTCCAGCCTGCTCTGCATTTTAATTTTTAACTACAAACCAGTTTAGTTCATTTTAATCAGGTTCATCTAATAAGTATCCAGGCACACGCTGCAGTTTAAGTCTAATGTTTTGGGATGCATTGGCTACATGTCACATCAGTAGGCTACATATTGGATAGCTGGCAGAGGGACAAAGATTTGTATGTGTATGACTTGTGAGGGCTCACAACAATGGACAACTCATAGCAGTTGTATTATTACAGAGTAGGTCTTGTTAGAGTTAACACATGTATAATAGGCAATATAACAAAGACATTTGATAAGATTAACCCTTCATTTTCTGAGCAACTTGTTTGCCAACAAACTGAGTTGCTAAAATATATCCATAAACATGTTTAAATATTCATGTACGGAAGACAAATTATATACACAGTCACTGAAGGTTTTACATACAGTATGTGATCAGTATGTACTTTGCGGGTACATTTCACATTAAAAAGTTTCCTGTGTCCTTTTGGTAGACAGACAATAATAAATGACCTATCTTTGTTTAAAGATTTTATTCAGAATCACAAAATGATATACAATATACATTGTATGCACTTCCTACATCAACAAATACAAAGACCCACACGTATGTGAAATACAAATGAACATTAACATACTTCAAATATTACTCTTGGAATTCAGTTCATTGAGTACACCCATCTTATATCCTAGACCAACTGTAACTTCAACAATGCAATCATCGGATTTAGAATCTGACCATTCTATTTTCATGTCACATGACAAAAGACAAAAGACAATCTACCATCCTTTTCTAATATGAGGACTTGGTAACACGTCAGTTTGATGCTGGGGTGTGGCGAAGTTTATCTGATTGCATGTCTTTTAGAGTAAGTTCTCAAAAAAAACATCAATGCCGCAACATCACATGATCTCTCACCAAAAACAACCACAAAACAAAATGTTCCACTTGACTGGCCAATCAGCGCTTACACCTCTCTGAATGGAAAACTACGCAGGTCATGATAGAAAGACATGTTTCACTGTCTTAACTCTCGACTACCGTCAGCCATGGGCCGCATCCACATTGTTCTGGTCGTTCTCTTAGGTAATAACTTTGGGGGGGAGACAATGTTTAAATGATTTAATTTCAATATAGCTTCCCTTTTGATAATATTCCATACTTAAATATCGTTGTTGTTGTGAAGAGAATGAACTTGCACTGTCTGTAATCCTGTAACACTGAGCACATTTCAAACTTGCTCTTTGTATTACAGGAGTTGTTTCTTGCAGCATGGATTGGATTTCTGGATCAGTGTTGGAAGTGACAGTCAGACCAGGAGAAAACGTCACTCTCTACTGCGACTGCAAACGATCAGCTGGAGAATACATAGTGTGGTACAGGAACTGCTCTCATGAAAACCAGCCTTCCCTTGTTCTTAAATTCTCAAAAAGTACTAATATTCTGAAGATTTTACCTCGTTTCCAATTTGTGAAAAATTACTCTTCTGACTCCTATGACCTGTTGATCATGAACATCACTGATTCGGATGAGGGCCTCTACTACTGTGGAACTCGACAAACAATAGTGGAGGATAGAGACAAGATTATCGAAAAAGATGTTTACAGATTTGGCTACATGACAACAGGAATCAATGTCCGTAAGTATGCTGGTCACCTCTTCTTATGAACAGTATGGGGTTAAGTTAACCACAACTTATTACTACGTAATACAAACATATGTGGCTTTTCTATTGTATTCAAGTTTGGAAATGATCATGGTTAGGTCATACAAAAAATGCACATACTGTAAGGAAATAGGCCATATTATGATGAACATGTTTTGAAGTTGAATCCAGATAAATACAGCCACTTATCTGAAATTGAATGCATGAACTACACTAAAAAGTTACAAGGGATTGCGTCCAAATCAGAGACCTCTTGGGTTTTTAGTGCGGTGAGTTGTTTTTAAGCGGCAATACTTTGTTTTATGGACATTTGTCTAATTTCAGAAACATAAAATAGCTTTAAATGGATCAAAATACACCAGATTAATCAATGTATCTTCCGTTCAATCCACATCCATTTTGAGATCCAAAAATGGAAAAGGAAAAAACAATGTGTCAAGGTTTTTTTTATTTAAAAATGTAATGTTTGTTTTAAAATATACCTGTAAGACATATATGTATGATAGGGATTGAAAATAAGACACACAGATTCAGATTTTCCCTATTTCCTGCATAAAGTGAACCATGCTTAGATAGAGAGATACAGACCATTTTTCTACTTTATCATATAAAATAATATCAAATAATATTGTAAAATGTAAATATGTAACCCACGTTTGTATTCAATACAGACTCCCGCCTACGTGACTCCAGTGGGTGCAGCTCAATCCCTGAGTGTGGTGTATCCTGGGCGACGGTGTTTCCAGTCATCACTATTTACTCGTCCTTCCTCTGCTTCATACTGTTTTACTTCTTCTGTCAAAAAACAGGTAGGGGAGAACGGGGTAATTTGTCACATGGGTTGGATGTCACATTCGTTATATCTCGTCACCAGAGCGCGCTAGCTCTGAAATGTTGATATAAAAAAGGTCCAGAATTGGGATCAGAGGTCACATACATAGACTTCCTTGGAGGAAGACAGCTGCATTTCAGGTGAGAGGATGTTTTGTGTTTTTCATGTCAAATTCAAAATATTTTGCTTCTCAGTATTTTTCTTCTAGGCTTTTACACAATGGGTTTATAACAAAACACTTGTTACCCTCAGAAAGTGTGAAGGGTAAACTATAGTTTAGATTGTGGTTAGCAAGCTAATTAGTTGTCAGATGGTTGTTGACCTTGATGCTAGCAAGAAATTCAAGTTGGGGTTGGTCGTCAAATTTTTTGGGGGGTTGGTTGTCACATGTTATCTCAAGGCTGCAGCCAGAAAAGGAACCCAATAACGAAATAAATTGTCAAGCTGTATCCTCACTGACACCCCAGAGAAGGAAGGAATAGAGCAGGAAAAGGCAGCTAGCAAGCAAAAGAAAAAAGGGCAACAAAATCAAAACAACCCAGTGCATCCCAAACTAGACCAGCTGCCAAGGCTACAGAACGTTATGTAGGCCTATTTGTCAACTTGACAATGCAATTAAACATTCAAATTTGGTTCTGCCTCCTTGCCTTCTTTTTAAGATTTTTCCCATTAAGATAACATTAGCCCCTTTTACACAGCCAGTGAAAGCCGGGAATATGCCGGCCTTTCGGCCCTCCCCCCAGCTGTGTAAATGCGACAGTTGCGGAACGAGGGAAGAAAGGTGCGAGTGATCGTTCCGGGAATTTTACTACCTCGGGGGGTAGTAAGATTCCCGACACGATCAGTTCCGCCTCTCTGTTTAAATGCTCCAGCTTGTTGTTGCGGAACAGGGGGGCGTTTGACGTTCCATAGTCTACGTTCTAAACATGCGACCATGTTAGCAGTTGAAGGACGTGTGTTTAACATTAACCACGGCGGCCTGATGTCCCGTAAAAATCACCAAATAAAAGGAACGGTGTATAATCTAGCTGATCATAAGGTCCGTTGTTCAATCCAAACCCCCGCGCTTCATTTTGCAGAGTGTATGAGTCTATTTCTGCCCAGGAGAAGTTGTACAATGGAAAGCTAGGCTAGGCTAAGTAAGGGATAAAGTATAGCGAACGGGTCACTTGCTAGAAATAAAGACCGACAAGCTGAAGCAGGAGCCCGACGCGCAGCGGAGGGCTCTTGTTCAGCTTGAAGGTCGACCTAGTAACGGGGAATAGTCTGCTCGCCCCGCTAGACTGTCTGCTTCAGCTGACTGAAGGCTCCGGCTCAGCTGTTAGCCACAGAGCTACTGTTTTGCTAACACATTCCGCCGCCGCTATTATTATCCTAAGTCTAAGCGTATATCCACACTTTATTTCTGTCTACAGTAACGTGACTTCACACACTGTGTGTATGTGTATGTCTGATTGGCAGATCGCTGCCCTCACAAAGAGACTCGCTCACAACCAACCTGTAACACACACACACACACACACAGAGGTGAAGCGGTCGGATTGATTTAGTCAGTTTGGTTAACTGTCCCAGTGATGTTGGACTCAGCGCGTAGCGAGATCAACTGGCACATCGTGGGGACAGTAAAATACGGCCCTCTTACTGCAAGCTCCAGCACTTCTGCTCTCAATTCACCGGCCATTGTTGTTGTTGTAAAGCAGCTGACCGGCGCGGCGCTAAATGTTTACGTCACACCTGACGCTGTTTACAAGCACCTCTTTCATTCCGGAGCGCTGTGTAAAAGGGACTACTGATGCGCCAGCAGGCCGGCGTTGCTTGGTTCTGTGTAAATAACACAGAAGCAAGCAAAGCCGGCATATTGGAGTGATGTTGTTCCGTCAATATGCCGCAATCTCTGTGTAAAAGGGGCTATAGTGACAAACAACCCCATAGTGTGTGACAACCGACCCCTTGATGGGGTTGGTTGTCACAATGTGTCAGAGTGTCTTTGATGGTAAATTACTTCTTCATTACAATAAGTTGGAAAAAAAGAGAGACACACATTTCTAGCCAACACCTTACGCTTCAATTTAATGTAGGAATGGCTATTGACAGATGTTTTGGTGATGAGCAATTCTCACTAGAGTAAAAAGTGTGCCTACTTACCCCGTTCTCCCCTACATGAATTTGTCTCAAAGTTGCTTTCCCTGTGCATCTTTTTTTTTCTTCCAGATTTTACTTTAAATTGTATGAAATCAATTATTTAAACGTTGAGGGTGTAGCTTCCATTAAATATGTGCAAACGTACTGTGTGCAGGTGGTGGGCTACTCTCTGTAATGATGCTGTGTTAATTTTTGCAGACAAGGAACCTCAAATACTCCAGGAAAGACCTGGTGACACCAGGGGACAAACAAGGGGGACATGCAAATTTGAAATAACAAATGTGAACATGTCTCTTAGGATGAAGATGTGTGTTCAACGAGAGTTCTGTTTCGGGCTTGGAATGGAAAAACACACCAATAGACAGAAGACGGACAGCAAAAGCAGAAAAAAGTTGAAAATTCAAAAGGTGTTGTTATTTCCTCTTGCTTTTGTGGCCAGTCGCTGTATGTATGTCCTGTGGTTAAGAGCACTGCTATGGCAAGTGAATGAGCTCATGTTTTGTGGCCAATGTGTTACCAGGCTTATAATCAACCAAACAGCAACAGTCTATTTTTTTCTTCACTTACAAACATACCTTCATACAACTTGCGCGAAATGTACTTTTCCTATGGTAACTTTGTCATCATGTTAAGCCAGGGTTTTATTTGTTGTTATAACATGAAGCAATACAAATGAGTTCTAGAATGAATGAGATTGTATTTGAAACCTGTATGCTGATCAAAATAAAAATAAACAGTAAAAAGGCTTTCTTCTCACTGTATACCATATTTCAGTTTATGTGAGAATGTTTTGTATAATGTTAATTTTAATTGACAAAATGACTGTAAGGATTGATCATTGTAGGTAGAAGTCTGCCGCTTTACATCTGCAATATTATTTTATTACACAGCCATCTTTTTGATGCAAGTAAATGCAAGTAAAGGAAATTAATTCAGGATGAGTATTTCCTTTCTCTTTGGACGATTAAATGTCAATCTATTCCTGAACTTAATGACTGTAGCAATGCAGATTAATGCAATTGTAGTTGACATATTGTAGAGGCTAATAATTTTTTGATCAGCCCTGTTATAAAGTTTGTCTATTTTTTATTGTAATGATTTTTATATAATCTAAAACTTTTTGAGTAAATTATTATCTATTCATTTTTATAAACATTGGTAAAGAGAAGCATTATAGAATAGAATATGCTATAATAGAATATAGTAAATACAAATCAAATTATTTCAAGCAATGAAAAGAAATGCTGTGTAGTTGTCTTCAGACAAACATAGGAATTATTTATGAAATAATTTAACTTATGTAACTAATTATTATTTCTGGGTAATATTTCTTGTAAACATGATGCTCAGTGTAAATGTTCATATACAAATGATGAGTCGTTTATTTTCTGAACAACAGCATGAGAAAGACAAACAGCATTTCAGGATAAAAACTTTCCTGAGCGTTAAAGAAGTTTTCTGTCACTGCCAACACTGGAAAGAAAGAATGCATTTCTCTCTATATATATTGTTTACATGGTGCACATCCTCAACGTATCGCTTAAAAACAGCGATCCACTGCTAGCCACTCTCCTGACCTCTAGTGGAGATGTGGAGTAAAAACCAAACCAAAAACTCCATCAGAAGAGGTTTTGCCGTGAGCTTTACCCATGGCTTTACCCAACAGGCTACACTACTTATTATTGTTGTATTATCTCATTGCTAAAATTCACTATTTTTTAAGTATTGTAAGGCTCAATCTATGGCTTTTGGGTTGGATGATAAGAGTGCAGTAGATTTTTTTTTGATAGTATAAGTCATCAATTGCTTTTGAAATATATCTCGTTTGATCATTATGCCTCTGCTGAAACCATCACGTATCATGGAATTTTAAGACCATTTTTAAGACTTCCTCATCACTACTATCTGAGTTTTCCTCAGTACCCATTGCAGCAGGAGTCCAATCCTCATCCTCAACATCTTCATCATCATCATCATCATCATCATCATCATATTCCCCAAACCACTCCATGTCACTTGCATCCCCATCCATAATCAACTGCAGGGCGTCTTCAATACTTTTTTTTTGCCATCTAAAAACACACAACACACATTTCGATACACACATTTTCAACGCGGTTTTACTATACAATAAGTTTCTGCAATATAGGTAATTTTGCAGTTGATATTCCTATTGAATGAAAAACCGCTTGTGACTCACTGACTGACTGCGTCCATCTTGGATGACTCAACTGAAGGCTCTTTGTTGCATGAATGAATGCCTCTGGTGGATTATCTCTGCATTGCATGTATTTGATTGTATACATCAGGTTTTTCAGGGAAAACAATTATCATACTGATGATGTAGAGGTAAAAAAAACCTCATGTATCAAATATCATACATTTGGCGCTACAGGGTTAAGACCCATTTCACTTCATGGGCATATTTTAATTGTTGTTCTTCTAGGAATATGTTTTGGTTACAAATGTATAGATAGGATTACTGTTGTTAGCCCCCATTTAAATAAAACCTCACATCCACATTCTCTTTTTTCCCTTCAGGCTAGCCGCTTTTATGTTAGTGTGAAATCATATAACATTAGACACATTTCAGCTTGCTTTGTGGCCATGTAATCATGATTGGATGCATCAGTGTTGGATGCAGCAGTCAGAGCAGGAGACAATATTACTCTCTACAGTGACTGCAAAACATTATATCACGAACAACCATCCTTGTTTCCACATTGTGAAGATCCTCGGAATCCTATGACCTCCTGATCATGAAGGTTAAAGGCTCTGAGGAGGACCTTTACTGCTATGGAACTGAACAGAAAAAGGATTACAATGATATACGTGCTGGCAATCTTAAGGTTCTTTATTGTAGAACAATTTACAATATTTCAAATTTCACCACCTTGTTTATTTCATTTATCATCAGTTGTAAATAAATCATTACATAATACCAGACTATGAAATCTCACATTATTTTCAGAATTCAGTGCCTGCCCTTAGCTAAGACAAAGTAACACATTTAATAGATGTGTTCCTCACACTTAACATAAAAACAAATATAACAAAATAAATGACAGGAAAGGTATTTCCATAAGCAATTCTTAAATAAATTAAAGCTCAATTTTTTAATTATTTTCATTCAAATAAAAAACTTAAGGTACTGACTTTCTGCCTGTAAACAATAAAATAAACACAAATCCTCCATAAATATCAACAATTCATGCATTCAAAATATGCATTTCAATGCACACATTTTGCACAAACAAGTACACTTGTAAGTAAACTGTTCATTAGCATTTGACTAAACATACATACATCTCTAATTTCAAAATATGAAACATATGGCAACTCATTATAAATAATACAAAAAATAATATAATAGGTTTCCGTGGCCATGAAATTGTTGAAATTAAAAATACATTTATTTCAGAATTGAATGCATGTGTTTCTCACTTTGGTAAATGTCTTAATTTGAGGTTAAAATTGAATTCCGGCTTCTTCTTTGTTATACAGAAGAGCAGTACCTTCAACCATAGGCAAAGCTAAAAAAAAAACATAATTTAAAATATGATATGGTTTCAACCATATCTCTACATAAGACTTAATAACAAAACAAACTTCAAATATAAAATAAGTTAGGTAAAAATCAATCTCTCCACTTACATTCATATTCATCATGTGAAAGATATGCATTACTTATACTGTATGTCCAAGCGTACTACATTGTATTGCCTAGTTAAAGCAGCAACACACATCATACCTTTATTGTGATCCTGTCAATTCTTTTTATTTAATTATGATACCACGCAACTCAACTCAGAACGCAAATATCAATATATAATTTGTTTGTCTAACCCTACTTATCTTGAACTTATGTATGGACACGACTGAATCTGATATTTCACAGGTTAGGTAAGATTATGTTTCTTTTAAATTCAAGATATTGATATTAAATAACTTTTTGTGCTGACTATCAGAGTTTCTGAAGACCACTTTGAAGCTTCTCTGCAGTTGGCTCTTGTTTCTTTTTAAAAAGATTTTTGAGCTTTGAGGATTTCTTGCTCTTTTCCTTATTCTTGTGTCTCTCATCTTCAGTCCTAGTGGGTGATGGAGGAGATCGGCCAGCAGTCCTTGGTGGTGGCAATGGTGGCTCTGCCTCTGCTAGCAGCCTGTTCTGGAGCAGGTTGGGAGATGAGAAGGTTAGTGGGCTCGTTGCCATGGAGTTGCAGGACTTCTCAAGGATTCCATCATAAACAAGTTGGCTCAACTGGCCAACTTCAAAATGTTCTGATGATGAATTCCATTGCGCCTGGGATACCGTAAGGTCTGGCTGTCTAATTCGACCTGGTGATGAACTTGATTCCGATTTCGCCAAATCTTCCGGAGTGTCTGTGGAACTGTCGGTGTCAGCTCTTTGCAGTCTTGGTATTCTCCTTCTGAGAGCACCAGCAGACATCTCAAATTCATCTCGCAATACCCTCCTACTTGTGGATGGGTCTAAACCATATTCTTGCTTCTCTGCAGAGGAAGAGATCTCCATGAGTGCTTCAAATTTCTCTCTGGGTAGCATCTTCATGGAAGCAACATCTGTACAATACTCAAGCTCCTCTCTTGATATCTTTCTTGTTGGTATTCTCTGGGTGTCAACTATTTTGTCCATTGATAATGATCTAACAAGGGAATCAAGCTGGCACTCCCTATTATTCCATGGTAGCTTTCTAGAACCCGTGTCTAGGGGCATTCCCATTGAATCTCTTGTAACCCTTCTGGACACTGAGTCAAACGGATGCTCCACATCTTCTCGTATCATTTTTCTTGAGGCATTGTCCATTTTGGACCCCATCATATCTCTTGAGATCATCCTTGGTGATGCATCGGGGGTGGATTCTAATTCATTCCAAATCATCTTTTTCACATCACGCTGTAAATCACTTCTTTCTCTGTATACATTCCTTGAAGTAGTGTCCATCAAATCCCCTAGAGTATCTCTCTCTACTCTCCTGGCTGGGAATTCGGCATCTGACTCATTGGGAGATCCCTTTCTAACTGCAGCATTCACAGGCACTTCACTCATGTCTCTGGATATCTTCCGTGATGTAGCCTCTATCAAAGACTCTTCTCTGGATATCTTCAAATAAGGGATTTCCATAGACGTATCCAAACCTTTGTCCTTTGCCATCATCCTACAGGAAACATCTATGGAAGTGTCAAGCTCTTCCATGTTAATATTGGGAACTGGAGATTCAACAGCAGCGTCGACTTCTTTTGATGAACCTGAGCTGTTCAGCAGCTCAGCTGCGTCATGACAGAGCTTTTGAGAGGAAGTGTCAACAATGGGACTAGGGAACACTTTGCTGGGAGGAGTTGAGGTCATGTATTCTGTGTCTGAAAACCTCTCTTGGGAGTCTCTATAAGTGAGAGAAAAGAAAGGAAAGGAATAAGGGCCCGTGTCCACCTAACGCCTTTTTCCAGCGTTAAACGCTGGCTGTGCGCTCGGTAGTGTGTCTACTGAGCGTTTTTTTCGACCGCTTTTTTCAAGCGTTTTATGAGCTGGGAGAGAGAGTGCTGTGATCGGGGGAGAGAAAATGCTGATCGTCAGACCTATCAACACTGGTTTAACTCTTTAGGCTTGCTGTTTTCTATTTAAATCGTTACATTTTAATATGAGTAGTCTTATGAAACAGAGAATACTTTCCACCATCCTCTGTTTGGATGAGGAGTTATCGCGGCTCCTGCAAACACACACAGAGCAAGTTGTAGGCTGACGTGTGCGCATGAAACGATCCGTAGGAGATAAAAAATACAGCGAATCAAGAGTTTGCCTAATCTGCTCCCACAAACGGGCTCTCCTCCCTCTATTCTGGTCATTTTAAGTCACTATTTTCGTACAGTTTCGGGTAAACAGAGACGGAAAAAGCAGTTTCTCTTCCGTCTTCTTTGTTGCCAAGGCGACGAGTCCCGACAATCTACTATCTGATTGGCCCTTTGAAAAAAGCGGCGGTGACGTCCCCAACGCCTTTCTGAAAAGTTTAACTTTTTTCAACTTGCAAATCTCGAAGCGGCCGCACAAAAAGGCAAAAGGGTCAATATCGCTGTAGGGTGCCTTTCCACCCTCACAATACTTGAAATGTTTTGTCTGAAATTTCCATATCCTTTATGCTTTATCATAAATAGTGGACTCTGAAGTTGTGTAAATATATATTTACGGAGCTCCCACACCTATTTTTAGTTAATTATGACCTGTTTTCAGAGGAATGAGTGTAAGATATGTCCACCCTGCCGTGGAAATGTACATTACTGCTAAACATGTTTTTTATTTGAATTTTAAGATGAAAACTAAATTTCATAAAAGGTATGATGTCCCTTTCCTAAACAAGGACTTTGTTTGATTTCATATTATAATTATTTTTTTTTTAATGTATGTGATCCCTTCGTTTTCAAAGAAACACACACAAATCGCACATGGATTTCTTTGATTTGGAAAGTAAATGTGATATTTTGTTAGGTTTTTTTTTGTGCACATTATCCCATCCCTCACTTAGCTGTTATACACTAGATTAAATATTATTATATTTTACAGTATGACTGATTTTTAATCTAAAAATGTCAAGATGACAGGGTGGACAATCACATGACTGCGAGCAATTTGTGCAAATTACAATAATTCAATGTGACCAAATGATAAAGGCAATGATACAGGAATAAGCAATAATATAGAATAATGACCTAGCTTGTATCTGTGTTTGTGTCCACACAATTGTCTTGCATGTATCATCATTTACAATTCCCATTTAAAATGATTGAAATGTCCACCCTGTCATGGGAATGTCCACCCTGTCGCCACTTTACCCAATGCAAGACATGACAGGGTGGACAATTGAGGATGATGACAGGGTGGACATTTTGATCTTAAATTTGCATGTAAGCTAACAACTAACTAAGATTGTATAACTGGCTGGTATGGTTGTTGAAGAGAAATGTCTATAGTTAAACATACACATTTTTAAACTATTGAATTATCAACAGTTATGGTGTATTTCATGCCGACAGGGTGGACATTTTAAGCTTCGGACAAACCTGTAAGCAAACTTTTACAAAGAAAATGTGTATGTAGGAAAGTAATCTAAACACTAAACTCAGCCTCCCCATCAATGAAATGCATTAATCACTGGTGTTGTGGTGTTCCTGGAGTGGATGACCTTTTCTTAATTGGACGGATTCTCTAACATGACAGGGTGGACAATTTTTAAGGGACACAAACAAACATCTTATTTTTTTTTAATAAATTAAAATTAGAAATGTGTGTTCAAATTATAAATACACCTTGGTTGAATATTATTACTATTGTATATAATTGTATGAAAAAAAAAGATAATTTGTATGATTAGACCACATTTTACTTGAATTGTAAATTAATGTTCACTGCGAGGGACAAGGGAAAATAGCACATATCCTCTTTTACAAAACTGAATAAAATCTAAAATATGTATCTGAAGAGCCAAATAATGTTTTGTCAAGGATAGAAAAACATTGTCCAGTACAACAAACCTCTTTCATATTATTTTTAAGTTAAATTAAGACAGTAATTCACTAGTGTGTGCATGGGACACCAAAAGGCACCCTACAGGGATATTGACCCAAAAACGCTTGAAAAAAAACGGTGGGCGCTGCGCCTTTTCTCCGAGCGGCCGCCTTTTCCCGAGGCGGCCGCTTCTCATTGGGAATAAATTGAAAAAAAGGGCGCTTGTGGTGGGAAAAAGCCGGTAGGTGGACACGGGCCCTAAGGAAAGTAAGGGAGAAGACAGGAAACAATGAAGGAATTAAGGAATGGCCAACATCAACAAAGGTTGTATTTTAACACAATTGTTAAGCATGTACGATATGTAAAAACAAATAGGCCTCTAAAAATTGTTGACAGGGAGACATACTGTTTCTTTAGAGTTTTCAAGAAAAGCCCCTGGTCCTCATCAGGGCAAGGATATGGGGCTCGGATGGGGATGAGAAGGTCAGGGTCTTGGGAGCTCATGGCTGTAGGTGGCTGAGGACAACGTGACCGGCATATGGTGGATCCCTGTGTTCGAGGAGAGCGCATCAGAGGTGGAACTGGAACTAGAGGGAGGCGAAAGATGAAACAAGCAGCAAAGAAAAATCATCAAAAAATCAATATAGAATATTTAGATTTTTTTTTAATAAATATTTTATTTAGATTTTTTGAAGATGCCGTTAGCCCTGTTTCATTTCAGAAGAATAGTGCTTTCAGAATGTGGAGATCTGAAGCTGGGTGGATGCTGTGCTCACTTATTTGTTGAGACGATAGAGGTTGAATATCCTTTTCTGGGCATACTCCAAGTGAGTTGGGTTGATCCTGGAATTGCAGTTGTGTTCACTGCCCAACATAATTCGGAGCGAGCTAGTGGGCTAGGCTTAAAGATGTATAAATAATGCCAGGAGGTGAATGGGAGGAAGAGGGGAAAGAGTGTTTGGGGGGGGATGGTGTACAGTATGTGAATGTGTGTGTGTGTATATATATATATATATATATATATATATATATACACAGTATTATACATATTATATAAACAAAAAGGGATATGTTGTGATCCTTTATTATCTCATTTCCAATGACTGTCCGACACTGATCCCTTTTTAATTTTTTTTATTTATTTCGCTCTTGATTTTATTTTACGCAAGGAGATCTAAATATCTAGATGGATATATACTACATAAAGTACATTTAAAGAAAATCCTGAGAAACACTATAACTGCAGATGTTTCCATACAGGCAATAACAGGACACAAAATGGTTTGATGAGTCGGAAATATGTGAATAACATGACACAGCCCTAACAGTCATCAGATCTTACTTACCTTGCATATGTGGACACTCTTCTAACAGATCCTCGATAGATCCATGGATGGAGCTGTTGCTTGACCAAGAAGAATGGGGCACTCGAGGTAACCCAATGGCAATGGAGTCTGAGTAGAGCTCAGCAGTGAGTTTGGCTAGGCCAGGATTCCTTATGATGGGGAAGCCACAGAGGCGCTCAATCTGCTGCCAGCGATGGAGGCGCTCTCGTAGGACGGCTGTTACATCAGTCAAGGAATTCCTTTTGAAAAAAACATATACATTTGTGACACATGTTATACATTTCCTTTGCCAGAGACAGGCAACATTTGCACAGCTGTGTTTCTGACTCACTTTGCCTGCATGATCTTTTGGTCAACTTGGTCTAGAGAGGAGCCATGGGCAACATGAAGCGTCCCGAGCACAGAATTCCTCTTCTTCTTAATCTTCTCTGCCTGCAAGGGAGCACAGGTACAGGTCCATTAACAGGTACATAGATATGCTGTTAAAAACAACAAAGTCTAACATGCCCTTTACATTTTTTTTCAACTACTTGCTTTTGTACCCAGGGCAGTCACTGTAAATATCACTACTGTCATTTTCTTGTGTTTCTCCTTTCTCGTGCATTACCTCTTCCTTGGCAGAGTTGAGCTGTAGCTCTGCACTATGCCTCTTGATATTGTAGTACTGGACTTCCACCTCATGTGTCATCTGCAGCCACTCCTGGAGAGCCCCTGAGGCACTCCAGCTAGCATTCATGTCCTTCTCTGCCTGCTTCAGTGCTCCAAGGACCTGAGGAGATGACGTCAGTCAAAAGTCAGAAAAAACAGTGTGTAGAAAAATAGTTGACAACTGCAATCATAGTCTAATCCCCGCAGATTCTACTAGTACTTTTACTATTGTTTTTTATATCTTAAAGTTTACTTTAACCCATTGATGACTATGGCAATCTAGGATGCATGTCCTTAATGCCTGAGGGTTTTCTGAAAAAATAGTATGAATTGTCAAGTCTACCAAAACCTTAATATCTAAGCCTGTGTAGCACAAACATGAAATAAAATACATTTAAAAGGTAAGGTTCACAGGTTTTATTTAAACATGCTCCCTTAGCGCTTACAAACCAACACATTTTTCTAAAAATCGTCAAAATTAGATGGGGGGAAAAAAAAGAATAAATAATATAAAATATTTAAAAATAATGTGCTAAACGAGGTTATAATCCTGCTTCCTTTTAGCATGGATTGTAGTGACTGAGTGTGCAGTGGAGGGATAAAGATAGACAGATATAGGAAGGAGAAGATAGCTTTATTTTATTATTTAGTTCAGTTATCACTGGCACCATAAATCCGACTTCCCAGTTCAACTGGAACGCAGACTGACTCCTGCTGTCGGGAGCTGATCAGCTGGTCCAAACGGCTGTATACCACGGAGATGAAAACGAAACTGAAACTTAACTATCGCCTGGCTGGGCTGAATTTGAGTTGGAGCAGCAAAATATAGCCTAAATTCATAAATATTGTTAATAAATATAGATGCAATGTGTTGTGTGATTTTCGTCAGTAGCCTATAGCCTAGTAGACCTTGATTCTGCGCTCCGAACGCCACTAACTGTTCTGTAATACACTATCGCCGACACAGCTGGCGTATTTTTTTTTATTATTAGGCTATTTATTTATTAATTTTTTGATTGGCATGATTTTTGGCAAACCACACATTTTTTGGGTGGTCACGTGGTCTTCAAAAATCAACAAAACCCACCTCATGTGCATTTGAACCCATAGATATATATAGTATATATGTCTATGATTTGAACCAATGACGGTGCATTCTATGTTGCTCACGCCATGACAATTAGATAAAGTAACAATGCTGCGGGACGCAGCATCAGGCAGGAGATACAATGTGGCATCACGCAACAGCCGTCATCAATGGGTTAAGTGTCGCTTTTTACAACTTATTTTAAGAAGTATTCGTGTATATTGTCTTATAATGTTTTGTCTGCCTCGGCAGTTGTAAATGAGTAATATAAGTAAAGTTAACTTCACTTGACTTTAAAGTGGCTACAAGGACATTTCAGTTTTTGTTGATTCAATCTGAACATTTGGAGAAAAGTGGTAGTGTTTTTACGACACCAGAGCCCATTTGTTTTGGAAGTGAGTGAAAGAAAAACCCCAGGGTGCACCGCGATGAGGTAATGTATGTATATGTGACATTGTCAGATTAATAATGGTAATATGACGATGGTGAAGTAAAGCAAACTTTGAATTAGTACCATTTGGGAAACACAGGAAGTTCCTGTCTGCTGTAAACTGTTTTGTCCAAGTTTCAGGGAAAAAACTGACCCATGCAAAGGCATTTATAGAAATTATGTACAAATAACATTATTTAGCTGATGGTCTCGTTTGCTGTTACAGGTCGTTTCTGATCATCAGAGGAAAAATGACTGTTTAATAGACATTTAAAAGTTCCTCAGACTTTCCATTAACACCTAACTATAAACTATAGCAACAATGGCATGAGTCTTGTGCAGCATTTGCAAAGTTGCATCCTCTAGTTGTATGGTGTGCAATATGTCTACCTGTTCTAGCTCTTCTTCAGCATATCTGAGGCGGCTGAGCTCGCTGACAGCTCCCTGTCTCAGCTTGTGCAGACGATAGGCTTCCTCCTGCGCCCCCATGATCTCATCTCTCATTTTCACCTCCAGGTTCTGTTTCGCCTCTGCGACATTACGTTTTTCTTCCTGGGCTTGCTCCAATCTGAGTATGTGGAAGATGTTTTAGTGCAATCAACCGAAACAAAGTAAATAAAATAATGTAGAGATAAAAGACAATGAATCCCAAATACTCACTGTTCCTGCAGATCTGTGAGGCTTTGTTCAGCCGTCTGCAGACTTTCCAAATCCTTCATCATCTTGGAAATCTGGATTTTACTGGTTTTCGTCTGGACCTGGGCAAACCAGCAGCCTCCAACTCCCATTACCACCGATACAATTAACAGCAGGTCCTTCATGTAGTTATGAGGGGGGCCTATTGGCAGATTGGAATGTCGTGGGATAGTCAAGTTTTGCTTTAATCACGCATAATTAGCAACATGGAGTAAGACAAAAACACCTTGCAGAAAGGTTTTAGCCCACCCACACAAGAACCACCATGGATAAACAACACATGAAAGTGTGTCAGTACATTTCCTTTAAATACGGGAACATTTTAACTGGGAGAGTTGCTAGATAATATGCAAACTATAGAGTCAAGTAGGCATAATAGGGACCGCTACATTAAAATGACATAAGAGGAAGGAGGGTGAAGACTTAATCTTACGAGTAGGTGGTCCAAACAGAACAACATCCAGAGCTTTGATGTTTAGCTTCTGTTTGTCTCTCTGGTCCTGAACCTTTAGGTGGCCACTCAAGAATGAAGGCTCATTCGCTGCAATCCTATACACAGAAGTCACAGGCAATTAGGCCTTGTTGATACAACTGTTAACAACAACTAACAACAACAACAAAAACACTTTGTTTTTACAGTGTATCACTTAGTCTGGACTATAGCATTGTCATTGGATATTCTTACCTGGGGAGAGTGTTTCCATTGACCTTAAAGTCTTTAAAGTTCCTCTCATACTGTGGCAACTCAACAAACTCCTTCAGCCAGCGGAGCACCTCTTCTTGAGTCCAGTTATGCACTGAGAAGAGAGAAAAGGAAAGGAGACACAGTGAGACAAAGTATACCTTCTGGGACACACTCTCAACATTAAATTCAAATTCAAATAAACTTCAGCATGATAGAGGAGAAAAAGTTTAAAACTGCATTATATAATTCTATTTGCGACTATCTTTTTCAGATATATCAAAATGCAAAGGCCATGCAGCAGTGCAGCCCAATTTAAAGGCATTATATATTGTGAGGATTCCAACCTACCGTCCTCCCATGCCAAGACCTCTTGTCAACCCTTTGCCACCACATGTAAAATGTTCTATATCCGCCACTGCTCCATGGCCAGTCTGTGTTCAATCAGTCTTAACATTGTCAACATTTTCCTTTGTTTTCAACCAGTCATAGTGGTCAGGTATTCTGCTACCATGTAACCCTCTGTTTAGGGTCAAGTGGAATTCTAATTTAATTTGTGGTTTGGTTCCAGAATTTAAAATAATTTTCTTGTTGTTTTGTGGTTGTGCCATATTGTTTGTTACCAGGACCAGCTGGCAGAGGGGACTCTGATCGTTGTTCAACACCTAAGTATGTTTTTTCACAATTCTACATCCAGGGCTTCAAGTGGATGTTTTTTTCCCCTTTTATGGTCTTGTCCTGAGTCCAGCTGATGCATGCACCCACCTGTAGATGTCTTCCAGCCCCTCCAGAGCTCCTCCACTGTGATGTGCTGGTCGTTCCTGTGCAGGTTGCTGTGTTTGTTGGTTTGCTGCTGCTTCATGTCTTCAATGATGAACTGTGAAAGACAGAGGTACAGAAGGAAATGGTGAAAATACAACTTTGAAGAGTGAATAACATTAGCTGAGTACAAACTCATAACCCCTCTGTCCAAAATAAATGTGATGCGTTGTGTGCAGTGTTTTATATTCTTGGAGTTCTACTGAGGATAAGAGAACAGCGTGTCTTGGGACTGTATTTATCTATTTAATACATGCAGTAGCATTAATGTGTGTGGCAAACTTCAATGATTGCGCGGGTGTGTGTGTTAGTGTTGTCTTGGTATGTGTCCTTGGCTGTAAGCCGAGTCTTCATATGATGGCTAGAGGAATCGTGTGGCTGTGTTCTGATGCGCCCGGGCCCCTCCCCTGATGTTTCTATGGCAACCGCAACCAGAGCCCCTGGATAGTGTATCTCTGAACTGCATTCTGGAGGCCAAAGGCATTCCAAAATCCTGGGTTTACTACCTATGTCATACACAAGCAGGGACATGCACTCCATGGACAAAATACGTTTTCACTTTGGACATTGTTTACTCTGAAATTGTACACTAAACAAACAAAATCCCAAACAATCCCATACATGCAGTGAATATGCCTTTACACACACACAGAGCCACATGCAGAAGTTAATAATGGATCACTTGAATACATGATAACTGGGATGTGCAGTATATTATACTACTGCGAAAAATCATGCATGTAAGCAAAAATGTATCATACATTGCTTTGCAACAAAATGTTTTAGTAGTTATGAAATTGTTTCCTCATTCCCATTAACTTTTTTCATGGTTATAAAACATTTGTAATATCCTTTAATTCGGTTTATAGTATAAATATTTCCTGCCCCCTTTGTTCTCGCAGACTGTGCGGTGTTACAGCATTGAGACGATCAGGGTTTCTTTCCAAGTTGTTCGGACCAATATGACAAACTGGCTACAGAATAAGGGGTTCTGAACTCAGGAAACATTAAGGGGGAGTTATATTCTTGAGTATGTCTCTATGAAGGTCACCAGCGTCGCAGTATTCTATTAGTGCAGACCAATGTTGTCAGTGAGCCAGAAGCAAAGTTAGACCGTTGCTATCCTTGAAGGAGTATTTGACTCTAGCACCAGCCAG
The DNA here is from genome assembly GCF_949987685.1 of Ammodytes marinus. NCBI lineage: Eukaryota > Metazoa > Chordata > Actinopteri > Uranoscopiformes > Ammodytidae > Ammodytes > Ammodytes marinus. The sequence continues at coordinate 15,792,391 of NC_137235.1, forward strand.
GGCACCTGTTATTGGTCTGTCTCTTGCATGCGATGAACATACACAAACTAAGGATTCACAAAAAAGCTAAGAAAAGGTCTTGCAAAGAGTGAGTTGTGTACCTCCACACTCTCCTCCACCTCGATCCCGCCATCTTTGTCATCGTCCATCATCTGATGGATGCTCCGCAGGGCCTCCAGGCTGAAGCGGTCTGCCTCGCTCATACATGGTGGATACACTACCATGCAGGGGTCTACATGGGTCAGGAAGGCAGTGACATTAGATCAATTATTATTTCCCTCAACCCATCCATAGAGTTCCTTTCAGTTTTGAATTGACCCAGCTCAACCATTGATTCACCTTATCGATAAATCAAGCTGAATGTATGCATTTGTATGTTCACTTCTCTTTTTATATAGCAAATACCATGAAAGACCAAACAATCTTCTCACGGGGGCGCCCTTAGCTCAGTTGGTAGGGCGTCCCCCCCGGGCCGGGCCCAGCAGCAGACCCGGGTTCGATTCCCGCCCGTGGTCGTTCTCTGCATGTCACTCCCCTCTCTGCCCCATTTCACCTCTGTCTCTACACTATCAATAAAGCATGAAAAATGCCAAAAGAAAATCTTAAAAAAAAAAAAAAACAATCTTCTCAGTACTGACAGATTACGATTATTTTGGCTTAAACCGGGACTGCAAAAATGTATTATTCCATTAATGTACTACTCTCTCCAGTCAGTGTGTATATCCAAAATGTCCACATAACAACAAACAAACAAAAAACATAAAGTCAGGGGCCGTGTTTTCTCTTAAAATAAATAATTTGGTCAAGACATTTTAATTGCATGTTTATCAAATGAATTATAGTACATGGTGTCGTGCTAGCTTAGTGGTTGAGAGTCATGCCTTTCAATCACAGTGGCTTAAACACAATACAGGAACACTGATCCATGGGAGGATGACACATAGCTTTCTGCAATCTATCATACTGAGTCAGAGTCCATTTCTGTCTCTGTGACTCTGAGATTTGGTGTTCCAATGAGATGAAAGGGCCGGGGTTGACACTAGCTGTTCTCTGTCCACAATCGCTCTACATTTACATTGGGGATTAAATGATTTTACAACAACTGCATGTTTAATAAATGTCAGCACTTGGATATGGGGGGACAACAATGGCTTAAAATTCATTGTTTTCTTTGATTGATGTATGCATTGGATGCATGACATATGTGAGACATTATTTTCAAGATAATTATTGGTAAATAGTTAAAATTCTTCTCTTGATAATATCCTGATTAACTTGAAATTGTAAAGGGATCCATGTTTGCCTGCTTACTCCCATAGCCAGGAGCTGTACAGAGAAAAGACACGGATCTAAGGAAACATGCATTTTTATCAGTACAGTGTGTGTGTGTGTGTGTGTGTGTGTGTGTCTTAGATTTCCCTGTGGGACCTTCACATATGACCTGTGTTTAACCCTTTCCACAGGTGAGCTGGAGCCACGGCACACGACTGGGGCACTAAGCACCAAAAACAATTATAGTCATTAGAGTCTTAAGATCACAGTAACAAAATAAAACTCCTTGGCAAGGTCTTCCAAGACATATACACATGTTTGTCTTTCTATGAAATGAGAAATAAATGTTGTTTCATACATTTCTGTTTGGCAGCATATGAAAGATCTCAAAGCAAAATTTCACCAATGAATTAAATGAATTATTAATAAATAAAAGATTAGCTTTATTCCCATTCATTTTCATCAAATAAACAAAATGGCCTTCAAACCAAGGATATTCTGTTAAGTAGGCCTAATAATAATAATTATTATTATTATTATTATTATAGACAATATCAAAATGTTGTTATTTCTTTAATATTAGAATCACCAATCATTATGAATTAATTTGGAAAACAAATGTCAAAACATACGCATGGCATGGCACCGGTACCAATTTGTAGGCCTACAGGAGGCCTTCAGGCCTAAGTTTTGAGCCGAAATCTAGCCTCCCTTTATGATTCCCTCTATATGTTGTCGTGTTGACGCAATCATTCACCACGTACCTGTAGGATCGAAAACTACGTTACCACCGGGGAAGGCGAAACCATGGAGGTCCCCGGCCACAAAGACCAAAGCGGGGAAAACCAGGAACAACAGAGGGGACACAGGCAGCATTTCAGACGGTGAATTAGATCGTGCTCCAGAGTTCAGAAACTCTTCAAAAACAGATGGAGAAAGAACATATACAGGACCTGCCCCAGTTTATGGGGCACCAGTGGCAGTCTGTGGAACGTGTTAAGCGATCTGTGTTGCTATAACGGTACAGCCAGATGCGAGATGTGATACTGATGAATCACTTGAGAAATCAGCCAAGCAGGGTTGTAGTGCAACTTGAAATGTTTGAAAGCGCACAGATAATTTCAAAGAAAGTAAACAGTAATGATATGCAGAGTCATCCAAACAGAAGAGAGTCGTGCGTAAAACCAACGCCAAACGTGGCCAATGGTATTCCGGCAAAAAATGTCAGGTAATGCAAAGATAAATCCACAACAGGTCCCACACAAAGTTATGATAAAAAGTCCCGAGGCACACCCATCATCACTTAAATCCAGTGTTGTAACTGCAGATATCAGGAGACGATTCCAAGGACGCATGAAAACAACCTTTTAAGGTCAGACGGTGTTTAAATGCCAAGGCAATACAGGCCTATATAATCCTGCTAAGGGTGCAGACGGATTCTATGTCCCTCTAATCCAGCTTGATTCCGTTTTGTGTCTACTTCTGTTCTCTTTATAAGTCAGCTAAAAGTACTTGTGCAGTGATCGGATCTCTCGTCACCCCTTTCCCAACAGAGACTAACTGACGCTCTTACTCGGAACTGACCACCTCTCCATCTGACTCTCTCTTTCTCTACACTCACTCTCTCTCTCTCTCTCTCTAGCAACACGACACTATTTTGTTTTCCAAACCACTCGCCAACTCAGAGCACCGAGGTATAGAAAATACAATAAATCTAGTTTGCTACAGCGTTGATCCAGTGACCTCGTTTTTAGATATGTCACGTTACAGCCAGACTGTGTACACAGCCTGAGTATGTACGTGTCTGACAACAACTGTATCTTAGTAGCCTACACACGTATCTTGAAGCTATAGTGAATGGACTTAACACATTTTTGTCCACCTGTTCATGGGTTTCTAATGATGTCTATATGTGGCTTGAGATTTTGTCAACTCAGACACACACAAACAATAGACTGTACTGTACCTCCTTAAATTAAAATGAGTTAGAACGTGAAGAGTGTGAGGTACAACACCACAGACAGACACACACTCTTTAACGGTAAAAAGTGTCAGGTTTCATTCCAGCAATTCAGCTGCCGGTTTTAAAATAGTGGGGCACATTTGACCCCTGTGGAACCTGGCCATTTGGCCATGGTCCATAAAGGGCTCAGCAGGATCTGAGTGACTAATATGGTATATAGCCTATGTGCATTTTACATGATTACATCTATAAAACAGATCGAAAACACTCTTAAAACCCTAAAACAGGCAACGTGCACTGGGAGATACATACTCTTTAACATCCTGTAGGGGGCTTGCTGGAAGGTTTTCACTAATCTAGTTAGCATTTATCAAAAGACTTGTCTGTTATTAACATCTAGGTGACATGATTTGGTTCAAGTTATCTTTCATTGTTTAGTCAGCCTGATCAGAAATCAACATGGACGCCAGTGGTGAAGCGCCAGCTTCCCAGGGTGTAAGTAATCATATATTAGACACACTTATTTTCGTTAAAATAACAATCTAAATACATAGATTGAATTAGGACATTTGTCTTAACATGCTAATGAAGAAAAATAAAATCCAACTGTGTGTGTTTGAGGGGTTTTTAGCAGAATTTGAAATGTATGTATCCCCGGAGATACGTTGCCTGATTAGGGGTAGAAATTTGGTCAATGTTTATTATTCTGAATTTTATTTAAAACTTGAAGGCATGTTGATAATGACTGCAGAACCATATAGTATCATGAACAGTTGTGTCCATTACAACATTATTACTGTATTTCATTTTAAAAATGATCTTTCTATATCTATGTATACTTAGGGCAGTGCTGCCTGGAAGGCCCTATCCCTAACCGTTGGGGGAGGGGAGTGCCTTCCAGGCACAAAACACAAACTTAACTGCCCAGGGATGGCCAAAGCCACTGGCAGGGATGTAAGCTGCTGTTTATTAAATATATAATTTCCAGCTGGTGGCTGCTGGTCGTTGTAGGCGCACAGTGTAGCATCATGCCTGCATCGGCTTAAGAGGAGCATCTGATGCACCTGTGGCATGGAATTTAGAATCGAAAAAAGAAAGAGTATGCGATTCGGAACGCAACCTAGATTGGTAAAACTGAATAAAATTTACCTCAAAAGTAGTATTTGTAATTTAAATGGACAAGATAAACATCAATTTATCAACTTAAAAATGTATATATTTACCATTTCGGCTTTTTTTTACACCTTAATAGGGCAACGTATCCTGGGAGATACAACTCCTAAAACCCAAAATATACAAAGTATAAAAAAATTTGATGTGGAAATATTTTTCTTTGGTCTTGAAGAGATGAGTGATAACATGACATTTTTTTTAGAAACTCATTTTCCACTGTTGCCTGTTTAAGGGTTAACGCTCAACTCAATGTAACAAACACCATAACATCAATACCAGTGACATTCAGCTTGTTTTTATTCATGACCTTTTCACAGAAGAAGCTTGGCAAATTGGTTCACCTAAAGAACAAAACGCCAAGGTGAGGGGGATATCATCACATAGGGACAGAGCAGTGGAAACCACAAAGGCAGGATATGAGAGTCAGGACACTTATTCCATAAACACAAGAGCAATGGTAATACCCATTGAGCAGCCAGGGTGTTGACATGATGAGGGCTGATTTAGCAGGCTAGCACACAGTTGACCTGATGACAGTGCCAACTTAAGCCACGCCTGGCATTGTACATAATGCGTAATACATAGTGACTTGACCGACCTAAACATGAGGTAAGTAAGGCACAGTGGCGCAAAGATTTATTATCTAGTGTGCAAATGGGGTGACCAAACATCTCTCAAACTCTGCAGAACGACACAACACTGTTGTTAGAATACTACTAATACTAGTACACCCTTATGGAGCAGCTGCGATGTTATGTAAAACATTAAGCCCTTTAAGATATGATGAATCAATCTATAGAGACTATTGTATAGAGAGAATGAAAAGTATATGATGGAAAATTGACCAAAAATTTGATGGAATAGCAAATAGGTGTCGCTGGCTTGTTATAATGGAAATACATTTACAAACATAAATCTACTTGTTAGGTGTGCTCTTCTTCTTAGGAAACTGAAAACAAATTCAAGAAATAAAGTGATTCCCATCATTGTCGTGAAAACATCCCAATGGCAGTAATCTGGCAACCTATGCCATTTACTTGAAACATGATATACAGCATGACACAATAAGTATGATGTTAATAAGTATACTTTGTGAGAGTATTTAGGCAAGACCGATACTGTGGGTAGTGGTTTTAATGCAACGTAACCTATATGACATAATGCCATCCCGACTAGTTTAGTAATTCAGTTCAAAGTCACATCTTTATGTTCAAACTGCTAAGATAGGTCAAGAGTTTGAATCTATACAAATCATTACATCGTCACGTAACACCCAAAAAACAACCACAGCTGATTGAATGAAAAATGAGTTCTCCTGTTATTGCAGTCGGATGCATTAGACACAAAACTAGATTCAACCAGTCCCAAAAGGTGTAATTTCTGAGCTTGTTTAAACTCTTTTTCCAACGCGTCAGCACAAACTGAAGGTGACCTTGCCATGTGTGGAATTCTTTAACGTCATTAGACAGCTGTTAGTTTTGACTTTCCCTATTCTGTTCCCTCACCGAGTAGTAATTACCATTAATATAGTAATGAAATGTTGTTATACATCTTCACACACGTGATTAAAAGGTGCACTATGTAACTTTGGGTTTGTCAGACAAGTGAACATGTTGTAAGGTATATCCTCATAACTGAATAAACAGACTTTCCCTGTAGGAAGAATGGATCCTTGGAAAACCGTTTGGAGTTGGAAAGGTAATTGAAAAGTTACTTTTTCACTGTTGTTGTTTACAGTGCCCAGACATTTGTTTACACACAAATATTCTAGTCTTCGGTTTGGTTCCAGGTGCCTCAAAACATGATTTAGTTTATATATTATGATGATAGAATTATTTAATACAAAGGATAACATGTAGAGTAAATGTGTTTTGTAAACTAACTTCCGGCTCTGCAAATTAAAACAAATCCGCCTCCCAGAAACTGCATAGTGCACCTTTAAGATTTCACTTCAAGAAATGTGGTAATGAATACAGCATACTGATTAAAAACACAGGTCTTGGTCTCCCAGAATACACTGATAGTGTATTACTTCCTCACTCGTATACACTACACTCATCAAAAAAGGCTGATTTGAAATAAAAAAAGTACTATCAAGATCTAAGGCAGCAAAGCCAATAACTGCAGGCAGATATGCACGTCATAATTGTCTAATGAATCTCCTCAATTTTCCAGATGCAGGAAAGTTCAACCTTCTGTAATGACTGTTCAGTAACTATGACGATGTGGAGATTATAGAAAGAAGAGAAAAGCAGAGAAGCTGCAGTCAGACTATTAGAAACACACTACAAGCCATATCCACCGCGACCACCCTACTGAGACAAAACTCACATAGGTGTCAACAACATTACAATTTCTATTTGGTAACAAAAGTGAACTTACTATGCAATATCCTACAAAAAAAAAATGTACCTCAGCTTATAAAATATAATATGAATAAAATAATATAATAGTATTCCTTGGTCCATAAAAACTATGTTACTCTTACAACAAATGTTTCCCTTGCACACAACAGATAAAATCAACAAGCTTTTCAGTAAAAACATGACCTTGGTGGAAAAGAGAGCATAGTGGAAACAGCCTCCAAACCCACAGGAATATAAAAACAAAACAAAAAAAAATGCTTCTTGCACAAATGAGGTGTTTTGATAGTAAGAAAGGCTGGTTCATCTTCTTTTTCGGTAAAGGCGTGGGATTTCAAGTTCCTTTTTTGAGCGGAGCTTTTGATATATCCACAACAAACCACACGGGGGAGCTATGGAGAGGACTCAGTCATCCTTGAGTATTTTCTTTTAACCTTGTCTTTTTGTTTTCAACTCTCTCTTTTTGCATTCCCCGATGCAGTCGCTCTCTGATGAAGAGTCTGTGTGCAATTCTTCACAGGTCCAGGAACCTCTTTGGAAAGTAGATTCACACACTTTCTCGCCCAGTCATTCGAAAAATGACAAACGCATGCACGCGCACGCACACACCCACACACACAGACAGGCACACACAGGAACAGTATTACAATGACAGCACCGACATGCTGGACCCCCCTGACGACATGCCTGAGTCATTGCTGCTGCTGTAAGCCCCCTGGCCATCCCTGAAGCCACCCAAAGAGGATGAGGGTGAGGATGAGGATGCTGGCGACGATGAAGAGATGCTATGTGTGCGCAGAATGGCCCCGGCGGCGCTGCAGTGTGGCCGCGGCCCTGGCTCGGGGGTGTAGGTGAAGGTGAGCGCGGTGGCGTAGATGATTCCGTCGTTGCGGACCAGAGTGACGGGCACCTGGACCGGCTGTCTCACCCAGCGCCAGCCCTCCCGGAAGGCCGAAATGTCGGGCACCACACACAGAACGCTCTCTCCACATCTGACAGGAAGGAGGAAGAGACACGATTTTTACCAAAACATAAAAAAAAAATACTTTTCCATGACAGTTTACGGCATTTCCATAACCTTATTTAAGTAGCTTAAAAGTACAGCAGGTCGGCCTGTTTCAGAATCATATGGCTCAATAATGCTGCGTTTCTCTTGAGCCATGGGTTATATTTGTTGTTCGAAAAGGCATGAATTATTAAAACACGCACTAACCAGTCATTCTGGCGGATAAGATTTTTTAACAATAGCAATTTCGCATAATGTAAGACCATGTTTTTTGAATTTTTAAAACATGTTTTAAACACAAATGAGAGTAAAAATCTAAACTTTTCCAAAACACTTAATATAATTCCAAACCCTTTCCAAGCCTGGAAAACCGTTTTTCTTCAAATTTTGTAACTTTTCCAGGAATTTCAAAGAGTGTGGGAAAAACTCTGGACATAACCACTCACCTGTACATGGTGTCTGCCTCCACGTCACCGAACCACACTCTGAGTTTCGGGGTGAAGTTCTGACCAGTCAGCTCCAACATGGCTACATCTCCTCCGCCGTTTAACTTGACACAGACACAAAGAAAAGAGAAGGTTTGAGGTTTTTGAAGGTCCCTATAACGCTGAGTAAAAAAAACTTAAAATGAGGAAGTAGTTGGTAACCAGAATGACACATAAGCATTACATGAAGCATTACAAGCATATTTTCAACAGGCTAAGTGCACACCTGCAGAGTCTCTACCACGGGGACAGGTGTGACAGGTGTGGGGACGGGGCCCATGCCCTCATAAAAGGTGTACTCTGCCTTGTCAGTGCTAATGATAGTCCAGGAAGCCCCATCATTAATTATCTCCTTGTTGGTCTCTTTGGAGCACTGTGTGGCCTGGAGAAAAAAAACACACAAAAAATATGAAAAAAACAAAAGAAGACATCCTACTTTTACATTTAACAAGGATAAAAAGACACTTGAGCAAGCTAGCATTGAGTCAGTTAGGATCTAACCAATAAGAGGGGCAAGAATGTTAATGTTGTCCTTGTATTCTAATTTGAAAAAAATGGGTGTGGCTATTTTAACTTCACACGTTGCTTTGAAGCATATAGGTTGATATTCTGTTGTCTACAAGCAGGAACAGCAGCACGATCCCAGCTCAGATACAACCTTTTACATTTTTCATTATCAGTAACAATATGAACATCTTTTTCATAGCAGGTTCGACAAAAATCATCTGACTTAATAATTAGTTACATACAGCACAAAAAGTGGGTGGAAGCTAAATATTGCACTGTTGGAAAATGGATAATACAGGCAGCGGCTTAGTAATACAATCTCTGTTGGAACCAATTATGTTTAAATTCTGGTTACATTTTGGAATTAATTATTTAGCAACTATGGTGCCGTTTGTTTTTGCCAACTACAACATCAAATTTTAACAGAGCTCTGACAGGCCTCTTCTCCATAGCAGAAGTCAAGTTTTTATGGGTATTGTATTTACAGTCCGGGCGGAAAACTTGAATTCATTCTTTAAACTAATGACCACAACACAAACCTATAGCATCATAACATTATCCGGCGGAGCTCTGTGATTATTTGGTAAGTGACTCATTGGAAATACTTTGAAATGGGAATAAATGTCTAATGTTTTTACCTGTGTTGGATCAGAGATTTTACAATAAACAGATTCAAAATGCAGAGTTAAAAACTGTCCGTGTGTGTGTGTGTGTGTGTGTGTGTGTGTGTGTGTGTGTGTGTGTGTGTGTGTGTGTGTGTGTGTGTGTAGTAGGGGTGTGAACGTTTACAAAAATGTCTAACCGGTTACACGTCGGATTTTTTTTCGTGTACACAGTTAAACGTGACGTCATTGTCGCCATGCGACCACCGTTGGAAGCGCCCGTCCTGTAGGCGCGCGCGCACACACACACACACACACGTTCGCTCGCCTGTAAACCTAAACACAGTTGATATGAACTACGCTCTTTTAAACACCTTATAATAGGTCCATGGTACACACACACATACGCTCGCCTGTCATTTGTTCGCCATCATTATCGCCTTTGTTAATGTCCTGATTAATATAGCCTATCGCTTTCGACATGTCCACATTTATGCAGGTTGGCCAGGTGTCATAAAGTCTGGGCTACTTACGAGCGTAGTTCACGTCAATCGGGTAACTTTAATCTTTCATCACACGACTGTGACTCGAGCCCGACGGTGACTCCCCGTGTGTTTGTGTGCGCATGTGTGTCTGCAGTGCCGATAGACACACTCATACACACCAAGGGATAACAGATTCGGCAGACTAGCTTTTATCATCCCCAAGTAGTTTGATATGTAAAATTAATAAATGTGTGTTTCCAGAACATATTCAGAAAATTTGTTAGAATTTTTTTTTTAAATGGTTTTCGTTTACTGATTTTTCCTAAACGGTTATGATTTACTAACCGATTACACGTGCACACGTGTACACGTGCACACCCCTAGTGTGTAGTGTGTGTGATTAGACACCTGGAACTGGATGATCCTCTCCTGGGATAGGCAGAGATACATGCGTTCCGTATCTTTCAGGTAGAAGGCACACTTGTGAAGCTGGGACACTGGGTCATCTGCCTCCATTGATGCAGCCTGCTTGTCCACTTTGCGAATGACCTGAGGAATTGAGTCACACACACACCGCTAATAAATACACATACAATAAATACTCTACGTATGTGCAAATTAACACAAAAACATTTGTGCCATTAAAAGGAGGTGCACATTTGATCAAACCAGTGTTTTATGGCTGCTCATAACTCAGAAACAATAAACTGTGGCATTGATACACACGTACCAGTCTAGGCAAAGCCATGCCAGTAACAGAACAGACCAATTTGACCGTCTGGCCATAGTGAATATAGCCATCCCTCACAGCAAACTCCTCTCCTTCAGACTCCTCATCGTCCACTACACGAAACGACACACAAGCACAAAAATAATGCAAAGATAAGAATACCTCTCTCCACCTTTGAATAGGTGCTCCAGATCTGGGCAGTCAACAAACTCATACAAGAAGATAACAGGACTATCAAAATGTGTATCTGCTTTTTATGCAGGTAAGGTGTTAACATGAATCAAATGGAAATCAAGAAAACAGAAGAGAAAAAAAAATGAAAAAAGAAAAAGGGATAAAAGCAATGTGTGACTTACAGAGGTGGATGAAGAATGCACCCCACTGTTGGGAGCTGGCAAGAAAGTTTCCCCCCTCCACGTGAAGGTACCTCGTACTAACAGTCTGGGAACGCAGGCGGTTAAACAACGCCACCTTAGTGCCTGAAGCTATACACACTGAGGATAGAGACAGACACACACACATTGAATGAGGGCCTTAACGTGAGCTGGTGTGTGTGTGTGTGTGTGTGTGTGTGTGTGTGTGTGTCGACACATCCTGCAACTCACAATCTGCATTTTTCAAGGACTGTTTTTTCTTGGAGGGCTTGGAGATGACCTTGATCCTTTTGCTCAGAAAGACTCCAATGTTGGCACTGTTCCCATACAACATCTTCACAGACAGCATGAAGTGTTTCCTTTTATCGGAGTCACTGATGTAAAGCGTCTTAGCGGCGCAAAAGTGCTAACATAGGGAAAAGACACAGGTTAGTTTTTCTTTGTGTGTGAATATGTTTTCATTTCCCTGGTTTCTTTCTGAAAACATATTCATTAGTGACCTTGGTGACAAAATGTGAGGAGATGCAAGAACATCCGTACAGCGTGAATATGGTTAGAGGTGGAGTGGGCGATTCTGGAGAATGGTTGTTGTCACTTGTCAAAAATCACTTCTGTTGTTAATACACAGCCTTGACTCTGTAAATTGGTGTGTAAATAAAGGTTGTGTAAACAGAGGGGGCCCACGGGTCGTAGCTAGCATCATGCCCTTTAACAGAGCCTACGCTTTGTGGACACTGGATTTTAATATATATATTAACACTAGATATTCACTGCTTTTGACAAAAAAAGATTTTTGCCAACAAGCATTCTTTAGAATCGCTGACTCCACCTTTTAGAGGGTTTTTGCAGCTACAAATGGAGGATATGGTCAAACTGCAAAGCAAAGCATTTCATGCTGTGGTCATTTTGGTAATGGGGGTGTATAAGTAGTGAAGCAGTGGAAGAGTATTTAGCAACACCATCATATGGAAAGATAATTCAAAAACCCCACTGCACTGTGTTATTATTACAAATGCCTTCTCACCTTTCCATCTAAATTGAGTTGCTGCATCTCCTGCTCACTGTTCCCTATCCCAATGAATGCACACGGCTGGGCCTCTTGCTCGGTACAACCCTCCTTCTCCATACTCTCCAACTTCTTCTGCCAGCCACTGCCCATCAGATACACACATGGCGGAGGGCAGAAAAACCTAATTGACACAAGAAAAGGTTGAAAAACATTTAACGAGTATTTCATTTATTTATCAACCACACTTTTCATTGAATGCGTAATTAAACAGGCCCACACAAACCTTTTTTCATTTCCGTATGACTTTTGTGCAACTTTTGCATGGAGTATGAGAACTGTTTGATCGTCTTTCCCCTTCATGTAATTTCTCATAGCCTCCCTGCAAGTGAATGGGGGGAGTGGGGTAACACATGTTAACACTGGTCACCACAGAACAAACTATTCTCATATCAACTTGTAATAAAGTGGCATTCTGCTGTGGTTTAACATTTTGGAGTTGTTTGCACTGCGAAAGGGTTTCCTGTGTTTCCCTACCTCGTCAAACGCTGAGGCTGAGGTCGCTCACCAAACTTCCTGCAAAACAAAAACATCAGGTCTGTTTACAAGTAGTTTTCAGTAGCCTAGAGATTTAAAAACAATACACTAAACAAAAAAACGTATGACTAAAGGTGCGTGGAAAAACTCTCAATGGACAGTGACATCTCTGATGCAGGGGGCTCTTGAACTTTCCTACTTTGTCAAATAACTAAGAAAAACGTGCTAAGACCAAAGATCGACACATGGTAAAGGAATTTGCCTCCGTTTCTGTGGCTGTTTTTATACTGTGAAATGAGCTAGTGTGCAGTAGGCTTAGCCCAGTAGTAGCCTATATGATAATATTATTATGTAGGCCTGGATGGCGAGTGTAGAACAGTAGGCTTCAATGGTACAATACTGTGAATTGATCATAAGTCGTATAGGCTACAATTCAATTAAAACAATACACATTTGTTAAAGATGATTAGGCCTATATCAATTTTACAATACTGTGCTATAACTAGGCCTGCAAACCGCAACTGATGTGACGTTAATGTGCGAACAACGTTGTTGTCGGAGTAGCCTAGTTTGTACAGAGTATTAGCCTAAAATTTTGCGGTTATCAACTTGTTAAAACAGAAATAAATAGACAAGTTAAGTCAACATTAGACGATTGACAAACAAGAAGTTTCTGAAATATTAAGAGAGAGAGACAGAGTCGATATAGTACAACTCCACAAACGGCAGAGAAACCAGGCGATACAACGAAGAATAGTTTTTCACAACTGACCCCACATCACGCCACACAGTAACACTATATGGAGTACACTTACTGGGGCAAATCAAACATGGTTAACACCCAAGAACATCACTCAAAGCGCTACAAACTCGCAATAGTTTATCCCAAGAAAACAAAACTTTTTTTTAAAACATTCTGCTCTAAATTTCAGCACTTACCCCGTAACAACGGGCGCCATCTTCAAAATACCCCCCCCGAAAAAAGTCCAACAATCGCGAGATCCCTCCCCCAGCCCCCTCGCAGAGGCCTACGGCACAACAGAAGAATCAGACTGGAAGGAAAAGCAGAGCGAGAGAGAGAGAAGGGGGAAGGTGTGACGGGGCAAAGGGGTGAGAAGAGGGGAGTGGCGACGGGCAGAGGGCAGACGCCAAAACAACAGGCGTGGGAAAGTTGCAAGGTCGCGCGATAGCGGAAAAACTCTCACAATAGACATGAATGAAGATAGGCCAATTGTATCGCGAGATGAGGAAGAACCCTCACGACTTGCTCCCCCCCACCACACCAAGCCAACCACACTGTAACTCGATTCCCACGCCTTGTTGAGCAATAAAGCAAACTACACCTCTCTATGTTGAAGAGCTGGAAACACAGCTTGAAGATACATAGGTGTTACGGGCACTGACACACTGGAAAAATAAGTCTCTTTTTGTTTTAAAGAGAGAGATTGTTTAGGCCTATATGGCCTTTATAAGACTTGTAAATCAATCATAATCTTAGAGAAACATCAGCATGTCCCCTGCTTTGAAGACCTGATCAGCAATGAAGTGTAAGAACATTACAATAAAACCCAACTTTAAACAGTAATGATATTTTGGAATACGCTTTATTATAGAAACTTATTTTCAAATGAATATAAAAAAAATAAATGTACAAAAGTTTGACAAAATGAATTTCATTAATTTAGACAGTACTAGATGAACAATTGTTCCAGAATCTCTCACAGCATTTGGATATTCTACAGACTGAACACATCATTTCGCAAACTGTGTTAATAAAAGTAATATTTATATTAACTGCGTAGTGTAGGAGCACTGGGGCACTGTCATACATTATTATGGTGAGTAATGGCAACACACATTTAAGGTGAGATAACAAAATCACCAAACATATAATTTTCAGATATCACAATTAAACTACTGTACATGGGCATTATACAGAAGAACTGCTCTCATTTAACTCACGACACATTTAACAAAATGTGGGGGAAAAAAACCCATCATTTTGGCAAGTGGAATTGTGTCTCCTTCTGCTCTAGAGTAATGCAACAGGGCTTATAAGACAGCAGAAGGGACTCTCCCAAGAGGAAGTCACCAATGCCCTGTTGAACCACTACAGCAACACCCTGCTGCTGTAGTCTGTGGCACAACATGAGGAATGAAACCAGCATTGGTAACATGTCAAACCACAGATTAACAATGTCAGTCTATAGTTCTTCCTGAGTCAGTTCAGATATCTGGCAGGAGTCAGCTGCTTCAAATGTAAAGATCTTTGAACAAAAACATTCAAACATTTATGGTCCTGTAAAGTATTGACTAAATATTGAAAAACAAATGAAGAGGTGCTATGTGAAAGAAGCGACGCACGTCTGTTCAATAGCAGAGAACCTCCTCCACAGTTCTGACCAGATAAATACGATCTCCTGTTATCCGCTTTTCCAAATGTTCTCCAGCAAATCTGATGCAAACACAATGCCATCAGGGAATTGTTGTGTGAATGTCCCAGCCATCATTATTGACTCTCTTAAAACTCCTACTCTCTACTCCTAAATCTTCCAGAAAATCTTCTTTCTGTAGAGCACGTAGGAGATGAAGACCCAACAGGAGGTAGCCACGAGGTTCTGAGTCAGGTGCTCGGTGTGTGATTGGCTGTTGGCCATGCGCCAACGGAAGGGGAAGTACTCTTCAAACACCTCATGGCCCACGTACACCAGGATGGAGTTCATACCTGGAATCAAGAGCAAAGCAAAGGTTGGTATGATTATGGAGATTTGTTTAACGCTAATAGAACACCTCTAAAAAAGGAATTTCAAATGGGTAGATTTGGTAGAGCCTACTTGGCCTAGCAGACATATTTCGCCAGAAGATTTCGTTCAGTGATTGAACATTGAATAATTTAATGATTATCATCACACAAGTAAATCTCCACGAATAGCTGATTTCTATAGCCATATCAAACTAAATGAAAACACTGCACAACAAAAGTACAAGGATGAATTGGTTTGAAGTAAGTGCCGTCATCATCTGCACAGTGTACAAAATGCTTTATGTCAAAGTTGTCAGCGAATGCCGAGCTTCATTCTGACAAAACAGTGCTCGCTCTCTCACTCACTCACCGGGGTAGTAGAAAGGTGCTCCAGACCACCACTCCTTCACATCCACTGTGTAGTACACCAGCACTAGCAGCACATATGCAAAACATGCCAGTGTTGTCACATAGGACAGAGACCTAGAAGTGATATGAAAAATACTGTTCAAACAAATGTAGAAAACTTGGGACACAACCCAAATTCTTTCAAATATACAAAATGAGTGATACGTTAGGCAAGGATGTGTGAGGAAGCATCTTTCTAAAATATTTAAATAGACATTCAGGAAAGAAGGGACTAAATCCTTTATTATCCAACAAAACATAAAATATCAGAGGCACAACAAATGATACACCAAAAGCTAGGAATGTCTGTTTTTTTTCAACTAGCTCTTCCTTGCAGCAACTTCCCCAAAAATTCAGATAGATACCAAAAAACAACTGCTGAGCAAACATGTTTCCAATGGGGAAAGTACATGAAAGTAAACTTCACCATAAGTTCTTGTTGACAGGAATGAAGCCCTGGTCTGTGGAACACTTGGTAAGAAGTGCCGATATGACCCCCTGTGAGATACAAGATACTGTATTATTCACTTGGGAGAGCAAAAGTGTTGTGAAATAATGTGTTGATAGAAATTTGCAAAGATTGACACTGAGATCCTCTTTAGCAAAACACTGACTCATT
Source organism: Ammodytes marinus (assembly GCF_949987685.1). NCBI lineage: Eukaryota > Metazoa > Chordata > Actinopteri > Uranoscopiformes > Ammodytidae > Ammodytes > Ammodytes marinus. The sequence goes on from NC_137235.1 coordinate 15,808,664, forward strand.
TAACATACTTAGACGTAGGGTTGCAAAGGGGTGGAAACCTTCCAGAAGTTTTCTATGGGAAGTTTAGGAATGTTGAGAATGTACACCTATTCTTGTTTGCAAAAAGGTTTGAAACTTTCCATGAGAATTAATGGAAAGATGTGGGAATCAACTGGACATTTTGGGTTCATTTATACCAACTGTTTTTAACCGTGCACTCTTCATTCTTCCATCCCATGCAAAGATGATTTGCATATTTCAAACTAAAACAGGACTTTTGAGGCCACAGTCCTGTATAACATGTATGACTACATCCAGTCAGGAAAGTTTGGATGATGTCACTCGCCTAAATACACTTGATTATGATATTTAAGTTTACTAGCAGATACTAAATCTAATTTATTTGTATAGTTTCTACTGCATTTTTAAATAACCCAAATATTTGATTCCCAATAACTCCCATATAATCCCATTAATGCACATGGAAGGTTTCCTACTTTGAATATTTCTGAAGTTTTGCAACCCTACTTAGAAGTAACAATAAATTTAAACCCATCTGTGCACATACTGTAGTAGCGTAAAATATGATTTGAGTTAATGTGCTTACCAGTAAGAGGCCCCATATGAGAAACCTTGAGATTATACTTGTGTGGATATCTCTGTAGTGTAAGATTATTTTTCCTGCCTGGGGAAAAATTCAAAATTACAAACAAAACATTTAAAAAAAAAATTCCAAAGAAGCTACATGTTATTATCAGTATCAAAAATATGAATAATAGCAAAAGACAAATGGTAGTGAGAACCAGACCAATGCGTATTACAAACCTGCAATCCGAGAAAAGCCATCAGTATAGAGTTGATGCTGCCAAGAACCCCTTCTGGATCGTATGGCATGCGGGTCAAATATATCACCTTCATTGAAATGGAAACAAAAGTGGATTTTTGTAAACAAGTTCTGACAGGGTCGACCCTGTGGCACCTGTAATGTTACCACGGGGAGAAACCCGATATGAAAGCTAAAGCTTAACATTGCAGGTTATAAAAAGACTGAATGTGACTGCTGTTGGTATGTTTGGTTTGTGTGTGGCTGCCGGTCACTAACCCGTGACGAAGGCGTCTGATAGATGTGTTTCTCTCCAAGCAGCCATCGGTCAATCAGACCTGCGGCTCCGCCAGTGCAGTTAGCATACAGGCCCATGTCCCCGATCCCACCTGGACCCAGATAGCCTCTGTTCAGAAGAGTGGGCTTCAGTCAGTGTTATCATTGTAGTAAGTAAACCTTTGTTCATGCTGAAAATCCATCATTCGGAATGTGGAACAATACAGATTATAGTCAGCAGCTTCACATTTTAGATTGCCAACTTGAAAAGCAGTGAAAGTTAATTCATACCTATGCCAAGGCTTTGTTATATACTGAATAGATGACTTCTTTCAATTTGCCATAAGGGGGAGCTGCACCTTACCAGTTATTCAAAAATCCTAAACCTATCACCATGGATGTCCATTATATACACCATCAACATTTTTTTATTTTTTGACTGTGTTCAATTGTTTCTCACAAAAGAAAGATGTTATCTATCTTTGATTTTATAAACATATTTGTTTCTAAACTAAATGGGAGGTGAAGTGACTCATGTATGTTTTAGACACATTTGTTTAGACACATTGAGTTGTGAGTATAATCTCATGCCTAATTTCAATGACAGAAAATGTTAAGAGAAATTGAACATGCAACTGAACATGGGTCTGAATCAAATATGTAGTGATTGAGCTATTTCATTAATAAACTGATACAAAAAAACACACACGTGCCCTGTCCAACTCACGTTGGGCAATCTGGTACAGGAAGTAGGAAAGTGAGGCATAGCCAGATGGTTTCTAACAGGAGCACACACAGCCAGGCTGGCCAGTAGAGCAAGATGTCAAGACCTGGGGACCAACAAGCATCCTGGAACACACACAGACACTCCTCAATCAAACACGTTTCTTCTCCTTCAGAATACATTCACCATAAGCACATTTACCAAAGATAGGTAAACAAGACATTACAGTCAGAACATCGGAATTAATCTATGCTTTTATGTATCCGCAGTAGGCTCATTTATTTGAGCAAATGAACAATAAAGTAAAAAGAGGGATCTCGCGATAGTTGGACTTTTTTCGGGGGGGGGGGGTATTTTGAAGATGGCGCCCGTTGTTACGGGGTAAGTGCTGAAATTGAGAGCTGAATGTTTTAAAAAAAAGTTTTGTTTTCTTGGGATAAACTATTGCGAGTTTGTAGCGCTTTGAGTGATGTTCTTGGGTGTTAACCATGTTTGATTTGCCCCAGTAAGTGTACTCCATATAGTGTTACTGTGTGGCGTGATGTGGGGTCAGTTGTGAAAAACTATTCTTCGTTGTATCGCCTGGTTTCTCTGCCGTTTGTGGAGTTGTACTATATCGACTCTGTCTCTCTCTCTTAATATTTCAGAAACTTCTTGTTTGTCAATCGTCTATATAAAGAAAGTTACGTTATCAGGTTAAAATTGTTGCTGTTGGCTGACCGTTGTAAGGACGTCAAGGTGACCTCTCGCCACCAACAAATCCAGGCTGGCTACCACTAGATATGACCAGGCCAAACGTTGCAACACACCCGGGATCCGTAGGTTGTCCCAAGATACTGTGGCGAGGATGAGAATGATATTGTAAGTTTTAAAACATGACGTCTACATCGTTTAAATATCATAGTCAACATCAAAGATGCGGGTCTATGCTCACATGATCCCTGGCAGTAGTTTGGGTTGATGATGAAGACGCCAATGATGAAGAGCTGCAGGCTCCTCCACACAACTTTCTTCAGCAGTGAGCAGCGTGTCAGGCCTTTAAGGAGCAGGGAGTTGATTGACAGGGCCACAGACGTCCCCATTATAAACACAAACCTGGTGGATGAAAAAAAGAGGAGTACAATGACACAATAAGTAAAACAATAAGGTTCATACAAGATTTGAGAATTATTTTTTTACCCTTGTTGACTGACAGCTCAGCTGAGAGAACAAGGGGAACTGATAAAGTCTATGGTTTTGGTTAAGTTTATCCCAGTTCCTTTTTCTTTTAGGGGCAAGGGAAGTTTTAGTGTGGAGAAAAAAATAAGTTTTATGTTGATTTCATTTCTAAGTTTATGTGAAGCAATTTGAGCTGCATCGCTTTGTATAAAAGGTGCTATACAAATGATGTTGTATGAGTGTTCAAATACGTAGCTATCCAATTAAAAGATCAGGGCCAACTAATCTGCAGTACTAAGATATGCGAGGGAAAAATTGCAAATTTAAAATGAGCTTACCAAGGGAAGACTAAATCTGCAACAGTAAGGCCTGCGAGGAGACAAGTGGGAAAACACAAGCTTTAAAAATCCACTACGATACCAAGGCCGATACCCACCCAGGCAGATATGAAAGAGATGTGAAGGATGTGATGTGGCTCAACAAATGAAAAGCAGAACCAGGTGTGGCTCACCATTCCAGCTTTCGTGTCTGAAGAACCAGTATCGTCCCCCTCCGTAGTTCACAAACACCATAATGACTAAGGCGATACTAACAGAAAAAAAGAGACAAGGTTTTATTACTGAGAAACACTGAGTACCGCAAGCAAGCAAAAGTTATATCGCCAAAATTGTTTCAAATGGTCCATCAAAGTAAAACATAACAGAAATACAACTAACTGGTTAACTTGAGGAGAAGAAAAAAAATCCCCTTGAAATGTATACAACTTCAAAGAACCCAATCCATTTTAATAGTATCAGTAAGGGCTCATTAATCAATGCCAATTCCAGTGTCCGTTGCCAAACTGTCACATTGCAGTAAGCATCACATGATACAGTATATGGATGGATCAGACGGAGCAGTAATTAAGTTTGTATGTTTTTCTGAGCAAGCTGAGCTCCAGGGGTGGGGGGGGGTCTTACCCTCTGAATGTGTCCAGAGATCGCAGCCTCTTGCTGGGGCTGGTTGGTGGAGGGAGGATGTCGTCAGTAGCTAGTGACACTGCCCTGCCGGGGGAGCCCAGTTCCTGAATGATGAAAAAGGTAGACATCAACACTGTTCTATTGGAGGCATATACCATTTCTGCACACATAGTTACAAATAAGGTTCCTAAAGTTCCCTTGAAGATTAGAATATCTTCGTTTTGAAAGAGTATATCCATTCAAAAAGCTTAATTAATGTGGGTGGGAATGTATTGTATACATAGATTTTGTTATCCGTCTCAATTTGTGAATTTTTCGAATGAAAAAATAAAATACAAAACCATAATTAATAAGGATGTTTGGTTTCTTGTTTGAGTGTTGTTTTAGTAGCATCTCAGTTAAATACTGTACAGCAGTTTGTGGTTTGAACACTCACAGAGTTGATGAGCCTCTCCGTCTCCATGGTGCCAGCGATTCGGTAGAGAATACCCTTAACAACATCAAGCCTGGACAAGAAGCAATGAAGTCGTTTAGAATGAATTCCGTAATACACACAAGCTCATATACAGCAGCCTCTGTGCTAAGCAGTGATCTTAAAAAGACAAGTGAAAATCGTTATTTGACATTTATAGATTTGGTGTTCGACTGTGAAGCTCACATTTTTACTCAGTAATTTATTATATTAATAGAAAATTTAATTGTTTTACCCTAATAGCGTTTTTCCGATGGCAGTCACCAAAGCCAGTCCAGAAAAGATAAGAAAAGCAACCAAGATGGCTGTGTGGAGAGAGAGGGGCATTATGTGAATGGAGCATGTTCTTTGCACAGCATGGTGGGGATGAACCTAGCATCAAAACACTTGTCATATGTCCAGGTCATACACGCTTACGACTGCTTTTATCTGTGTAAGACTCACGTATGTAGCTGTTGACAGGGTCTGCATCAGTCACCATTGAACAGTTGACCACTGCGGAGTCGTTCAGATCTTTCACCCACAGAGTGTAGTTCCCGTGCTCGCCAAAGTGGAATGGAACCCTGGAAGTTAAAATGACACGCTTACCAGGCAGCAAACCAGCAAGACCGAACTTTAATTTTATACATTTTACTTTTTTTTTTTATGAGAAAAATTTACTTTAAACACACTACAATCTTCTATTTTGCTGTATGTAAATCATATATATATAGTGCTGGCATATGTGAAACATGTCTGTGTTGCTTAACTTACTTGCAGAGCTCCAGGTTGACAGTAGTGCTGTTGAGCTGTAGTGTAATTTCATGCTTTGTGCTCACAACAAAGTCTACTGAACTGGGCTGACCAGGGCTAGGTCCCCGAGGCACCACACCTAGCTGCTGGTACAAACACTAAGACAAGCAGAAACAAGGGCCGACCGTCACCATCATCATTCATGTATTTCCAAAGAATCAACTGGAGTGTGTCGGGTGTTTCGTGTGAAAGCCTATATACCTTGTAGCAGCGCTCTGACATCCAGGACACCACTACGTCTCTGTCCAGGTCATTGGCGACTGTCAGAAGTGCCTCATCCATCCTCAGGACTATGTGCTTCTTATGATGAGGGAAGCCAGCTGAAGTTAGACAGAGCAGGTACATGTTGTGCAGATCAGTCGAAAGCCATTAGCAAATCAATTTGCAGTGCAGACAGAGATAAATGGTAATAATAAATCATGCAAAAAAGATGCTTCAGCCTACTACAGTGTGGCTGACCACACCCTGTTGTAAAGCCACTGTTCACTGAACAGACGTTATAAACAATATTCACATGATCAGAAACCCATGGGTTTACAATCACACTGGTCACACACTAGAATGAAGAACACATGCGTAAAATAATCCATAGCTTTCCTGACAGATCACATACCAGTCAGAGAGAAGTTCCACTATGAATGCTTTGCTTTTTAAAGCCTCGGTGCAGCTGTGCAGCAAGACTTCTGCAACTTACCTCAAACCAATGTGTCGTGGCTGTCGTTATAGAAGAGAAACTTATTCCATGACAAAATGTAAGGTAGTTAGATGGGTATATAGCAAAAAACACGCTGTCCAATCGAGCTGCAAGCTACAGCCAGTCAGCTAACTAAGGAAGAAGCCTGGAAAGGGAAGGCATGTGAGAGGGCTGAAGAGATGGCTGCAGAGCTCCGTGGTCACATGCTGTATTAATCCGTATACTAACCCCAAGAGAGGGAAGTTTAAACAGTCTGGAGCGACTTATTTTGACTGCCAGCTGATTGCTTGAGTTGGTGATGTTTTGCAATTCCAAAACACAGTAAGCCACGTAGCTAGCATATTTAGCGATTTAGCTTTAATGGCAAACACTTAAAAACCAACATATCCACTTGTTTCCAGTTGTTTGGTAAAATCCACCGCCGTATCATCTCTTAAAATGGGTTTTGAACACACAAAGGGGCTGGCGTTGTTGTAAACATTGTGCTGGACATTGGGGGATTAGTTTACTGTAGCTAACCTAGCTGAAACTATCCTATAGCCTACTTGTTCATATTGTAAACATTCCTTGTTTACTTACAGGTAGATGTCTCAGCTGTGAGGGGCACCACACACACGGCTACAACCAAAGCAATAGCAGCGAGGGAACACATATCACGTTTCTCTAGTTCTTGTGTCATTTCTCTCCGCCTCGCCGTCGCCCCTACGACTGGAGAAGTGTTAACTTTAGGGTTCTTCTTCAATTTCCTTTTTGCCATAGCAGCAGATCCCACTTCCGATCCGTCCTTGTTTTGACATGGTAGTGGGAGCGATGATGCTCAAAGTACATTTTTGACTCTACCAGTTTACTGATCAATACATGATAGACTGTAATAAATGTGGACCAATTTTTTTATACAGTCAATGATTCACATCTCCGGAATGAAGCAGCCTGTGTTTTGTAAACGATCAGGCAACCGTAACAGCTGACATGGTTTGTGAAAAAAACCTTGTGAAAATCCAAGAAATCGCACGCAGTAATTTATTTGGCAGGCGTATGCACCACGTTTCCAACGTTGGCCCATATAGTCTATGGAAATGTTGGATTTACTTGTTATTTTTGATTTCTTGTTATTTGTTTGCCCTTCAATGCTTCCAGACGGACACAATGAATATATGGGATTGAGGATGATACATCCTGCTGGATTAAACGGTGTCGTAAATGCCTCTTTATAGGTCCATGGTAAATGCTTTATATGTCCATGGTAAATGCAGTACCAAAGGTCAATCAAGTCGACTGGCGCATGCGCTCACGCTGGCACAGCAAGGACTCTAAATCGATAACCGAGTGAATCAGCGGCGCCTCCCAATTGGACATCATCTTTCACAATGGCAGATAAACCGAGTGCTCAGAAAAGGTAATATTAATATTAAGGGCGTTCTACCGCTAAGCTAAACATAAATAAAATGAATAAGCATGAACAAATAACGTCTAAATAGCCACATTAAAGTAAACACGAAGCTATAGACGACTACGAAGTAGCTAGCTAGCGACTTAGCTCGCTAACATTTACACCCATTTTTCCCATGGTTTCTCCTCTCATAGCACTGTTTTTCTCTTGTTCTTTGCAGTGTTAAAATAGCCGCAGGAGCCGTAGTTTGTGTTGAGAGTGAAATTAGAGGAGATGTCACAATAGGTAAGATTTCTCGCTTTGGTTCACTTGCAAGTAGTCACTTCTGACTTGACAAAACTTAACTAATTTGTCAGGACCTCTACGTTACCTTACCTTTTTTTATATTATGTGTTTTCTACAGGCCCCAGGACAGTAGTCCACCCAAAAGCTCGTATCATTGCAGAGGCAGGACCCATAGTGATTGGAGAAGGCAATTTGATCGAGGAGCAAGCTCTGATCATAAATAGGTAATCTAAAATTCCTTGGTACCTCAATTTGTGTCTCTTGTTTTGAAATGATTACTTTACTGATAATTACAGCCTTGCCTGTTCTACTCCACAGTTACCCAGAAAACATCACGCCGGACTCTGAGGTGGAACCAAAACCCATGACCATTGGCATGAACAATGTATTTGAAGTTGGCTGTGGTATCCTTTTAACCTGCCTGACCAATCATATTCTATCAGTCAAATTATTTTGTATATTGTAATCAATGGATTGTATCTATCAAAAATAAGTGTCCTTAGTTGATAAAAAAACAGTATCACAAGCCCTGAAAATTGGAGACAACAATGTAATCGAATCAAAAGGTGGGATATTTGCATCGATTTGGCTTTCAGTGTGTGTCCACTGTCCATATGTGAGCAGCCTACATCTGCACAGCTATAGATGGAGCTTTTAAATGATCTGAGTCACTGACTGTATCAAATGTCCCCTGCTTTGTTTTCTAGCTGACGTTGGAAGGAATGTGATCCTCACCAGTGGCTGCATCATTGGGGCTTTCTGTCAGGTCAACACCTGTGAAGTCATATCTGAGAACACAGTCATCTACGGCTCTGGATGTATGAGGCGGGTTCAGACAGAGAGACCACAGGTATGGATACACACAGTTGTTAATGGCGTTGACTGGAAATGGTCATTTAATAACTATGGGAAATGTATCCAAAAATTGCTGTTATTTCCCTTCTGCTAAATATAGTACTGGGGGGAAGAGTCTGTTCCACTAAGCTTTTTTGTCAAACCATTCGGATTCATTTTTAGACTGAATGTAATGTTTTAAAATGGAATTGCTACTTAAGGCCAGGACACCAGCCCGATAATCGCCGTCGTCAAAAAAAAAGACGAATCTGTTTGGTGTGTGCCGTGACGTCGGCCGACGTAGAGGTCGTCGGGCTTGTTTTGAGCCTGTCGGCCGCCGATTGAACATGTTCAATGCTGTTCTGCCGACCGTCTTTCATTTGGAGCAATTTGATTGGTGGAGGGCTAGCGAATCAGTGAAGCCCGGAAGTGAGGCGGGTAGCACAAACAGCTAACAACAGCTAGCCATCGTTTTAATGTGTTTGTTCGTTTCGTTTTGAGAGTACTCACATGCATCAACCCTTGTTGACTGCTCGACACCATGCTCGACACTCTCTGCTAAAAATTGTGCTCTTATGGTCCATAAATATAAATACGTATTTCTATCTATGTTTATGCTCTAGAGCAGGGGTCTCCAACAGGTCGATCGCGAGCTACCGGTAGCTCGCGGGCGGGTTTTCAGTAGCTCGCCTGATAGGTTGACCGACTTGTAAAAAAAAAAAAAAAAAAAAAAAACATTTTTTTTTTTTTTTTTTTTTTTACAAGTTAAAAATCTGATGAAGGTAAATGCACCTCTTCCCATGGTCAAAACTTTGCGATTTGCGGTAAATAAATGTTCATGTGTCTCAAAGCGTTTCTCTATCAGCTGGTGTGTGTGCTGCTCTGCGGCTCTGCATGCGACCATGCATGACTACGGCATGCCCTGTCTTTGACCTTTGCATAAATGTATTTAATCATTTTAAGGGGAAAACACATTTTATTTATTATTTCAACTATTGAGTTATTTGTAAAACAGCATGCTAGTGTAGCCATACAAGATTTATTTTCTGAATTTTCAATGCTGCTTTATTTTTACATTTTAAATTGGGAAATACATGTTCCAAAACGACCAATACCCTCTGTATTTAAGAAGAAATCAAGCAAGTAGGCTAATAATAACCATTAATGAATTATAGGTTATCACAGTAGGCCTAATTGTCCATAATAATCTCACAACAGCCCCCTATCCAAAAAGGAACTTTAAAAATGTACAACTGTAAGGTCAGTTGTCTGTTTTATTCAAATAAGCAGTTGTTTATTTCTGTAGTGCGTATTGGCATCTTTGAGCAAAATACCCCCAAAATTTTCGGCGCGCCGCGTTGCGCCGCGCCTCCTCCACACCTGGGTGGTGACCGCCTTGACTAAGACATTTCCTGGGGGAAACACTGTTGCGTCACAATAAGAAGTGTAATATAGACATTGATGTCAATTTTCAGTGATATGTGGCCCACAAAAAGTGTAAAGTAATGTGTTCTTGGACCTTTGATGGGAAATGATTTATGATAAGCATTGGGTATTGCAATTTCACACGTGTACAAACAGAAGCTTAATTCATTTGATATGTGCTATGTAAATAAATATAAGCGATTTGATACAAGTAGCTCTTGGCCACTTACATTTTTTCAAAGTAGCTCTCAGTTGAAAAAAGGTTGGAGACCCCTGCTCTAGAGAGATGTCCAATCATTTCCGGCTTTCGTATTTTTTCGGGCCACAATACAGATTAGCGCCGCCTGCTGTTGTGGAGACATTACGTCCCGCGAGCGTACGGAAAATAAACAGTCGTCTCGGTGTGTTCTTTAGCAGCGACGGGAAGCTGGAGCTTCCTGAAACGGCCGACTCCATTTTTTTTGACGACGGCGATTATCGGGCTGGTGTGTCCTGGCCTTTAAAGCCCTGCTCTAAGACTGTGAGCAGGATGAATACTTAAAGGCCAGGACACACCAGCCCGATAATCGCCGTCGTCAAAAAAAAAGACGAATCTGTTTGGTGTGTGCCGTGACGTCGGCCGACGTAGAGGTCGTCGGGCTTGTTTTGAGCCTGTCGGCCGCCGATTGAACGTCTTTCATTTGGAGCAATTTGATCGGTGGAGGGCTAGCGAATCAGTGAAGCCCGGAAGTGAGGCGGGTAGCACAAACAGCTAACAACAGCTAGCCATCGTTTTAATGTGTTTGTTCGTTTCGTTTTGAGAGTACTCACATGCATCAACCCTTGTTGACTGCTCGACACTCTCTGCTAAAAATTGTGCTCTTATGGTCCATAAATATAAATACGTATTTCTATCTATGTTTATGCTCTAGAGAGATGTCCAATCAGTTCCGGCTTTCGTATTTTTTCGGGCCACAATACAGATTAGCGCCGCCTTCTGTTGTGGAGACATTACGTCCCGCGAGCGTACGGAAAATAAACAGTCCTATCGGTGTGTTCTTTGGCCGCGACGGGAAGACTGGAGCTTCCTGAAACGGCCGACTCCATTTTTTGCGTAGTCGGACTGGTGTGTCCTGGCCTTAAATCATGAGGAGGTTCATACTTTGTTCAATGGTGAAAGTATCTCGACACATTTTGGTCACGTTTAAATAATGGAAGATTTTTTCAGTCATTGAAGCATTTATTTGACCTCACCATTGGTGTTTGTCATGTCTGAAAGTTTCTAAATATGTACATATAAAAAGTAATATTCTTTTTTAACCATGCTTTATGCAAAAGGCACACTGTGTGAAAAACAAAATACTTAAGGCACGGATTGAAGCTCTAACAGGCCAAGCAGTGTGTTTTTACAGCCATTCACTAATTTAGAAATAGTGTGCAATGACATATTGCAGGTACCTCTAGACGGGCCTGTTGCATGTTGCTGCATACATCAACGACCAAGGAAGAGCAGTTAAACTAGACCATCATTTATTTTACAGCATTGCAGTTTTGTTTTCCATAGTATATTCAACATGTTCAGGAAAACCACAATAAATATTGGTATTTCAGCTAGTGTAGTCTTTTGAAACATGGCCAATGTCTGAGTTTTACACCATTGTGGAAAAAACACATTGTATTCACACGTGTTGTCATCTTTACAGCCCCAGACTCTTCAGCTCGACTTTCTGATGAAGATCTTGCCAAACTACCACCACTTGAAGAAAACTGTTAAAGCGGGCCACAGTGCTAGCTAAAATGTTTAAATCTTTACTTACCATTGAATTGTTAATGGCAAACAAACCCTCTTTTAAATAGATTTGGTTGGGAGCATGAATGTATATAATTATATAATATGTACCTAGCTTCCACAAGTAGCCTTTCTCAGTTTACTGATTCATATTTTCTACTTTAACAGCTGATTAAGCATTTTCATATTTATCTTGCTGGGCCGATGTACGCTTTTCTATGATTAATTAAATAAACTCAAATGCTGATTGTGTGCACAATATACTCCTTTCTGATCACAGTGGTTGCTGGTAATTCCATCACTAGGTTGTAAACATACAGGTAATTAATAGAGCATATTAAACAAATTGAGAGAAATACAAACAGCAAATTAAACTGCAAGAATCTATTTTATTATCAATTAGAATTTGATAAATAAAACCTAAATGTTTGCATTAAACTAATGTATATGTTATCACTGCTGCACTTGCAAATCAAGAAAAGAGGCTCCATTTTTTGAAGTGTCATTTATTAAAAATTATTTCAAAGGGTTTTTTATTTTAATTTAAAGCACTATTCACCATGGTGCTGCTTAATGAAATAATTGAAATGTTTCTAAATTCCAGGAGAAATGACATCCTAGATGGTTCATGCTGGATGGTAAAACCACAATGTGATGCACTGCACAACACAAACCTGTCTACTGCAACTCCTATTAAAAAGTTGTAAATTTCAGATGACGATTGCTGGACTGTTGAAATAAAGCCCCTCACACACCCCCAGCATTCCCGATGTACTAAATAAAAAAGGAGAAAAATAGTATTTACACACTTCAACCTCATTTACAATATAACAGTAAGGTTGCAACACCACCTTTAAGGATGGTCAGATTTGGCAAGGGGCATCTAGCGTCCTTAATGGTCTTAGTACTGTTTTCCTCCAGTGTCCTTCAGTTATCACTGATCAATACTAAAAAAAAAAAAAAAAGTCTTCCATGAAACAGTTGCTATTCACTCCATGTAATACAAGAGCACTGATCACGGAGGAGTGCGAAGAAAGGAAAAGAAGCTGGCTTGTTTTGACACGACAGACAGCCATGATAAAAGTCTTTGTATCGTAGCGTGGCCGGGGTTCTCTGTCTATACAGCCGTTTCTGATCTACACATTCTACACCACTGTATGAAGCAGTGAGGGAAAGGATTTCACTTCTTTGCAGGGACACCGTCTGTATAGTCCTCCAGGATGCCGGACAAATGGTGGTTGTGGGTCTTGAATTGTCTCTTCCTGTTCCCACCTTTATTCTTCCTCTTATTAATTGGTAACTGCAGGGAGCACAGAAAAACAATGGATGCTCAATAACAACGTGCAAATGTCAACATTCGGCGTTGAAATCTATAAAGACTTTTTTTGTACTAGTGAAATACTAGGAAAAGTATATTTAATGTTGGAAAGAAAATCAAGCAGATTGGAGACCAAGGGACACCGACCACTTTCTTTGGTCCAGTTTCCAGCATGGCGGAAATGCCTTGTTTCTTCAGGTACTCGTCAATCTTCTCCTCATCGATGTTATCAACTGGAACGCTCCTCCACAGCTTCTGGAACTCTACAAGAAATACACTGATCAAAAAGCTGGACAAGGTCATGTTTGGATTTTGACAAAACGTGTCTTTACACAAACCAAACCCTACTACGGACAGGCCTACATTCCAAATATAGTATCTTAAAACGGCCCAAATTAAGTACATAAATGCTTATTGATCTGACCAGCGGTTCAAACAGAGATATTTAATTTACTAAATGTTTTAGTTATCTTACAACAATCTGAAATGGAGAAAGGTAAATGTAAACTGAAAGGTTTGCCTTTAACAAAATGAATTATAAGATCTTGTTGAGCCAGTAACAGACAGCAATATACACATAGACAGACAACAGATACATTGTGAGTCATATGACGCCTGACTGACAAAGCGGACTTGTGCTCACCTTCATCCACCACAAACACGCAGTGCTTGTCATTGTGGAACAGGACCTTCTTCTTATCGGGTCTTGTCACGAAGATGATCTGATCCCCCAAAGCCTGTATGAACACATGAGAGTTCAGGTCTCTGCTGCTGACACTTTACAGTCACCACAAAGTTGACTTAAAGGTGCAGTGTGTAGAATTTATTGGCATTTTTTCAGAAAAGACTTGGTAGAAATGGAATATAATATTCATAAGTGTGTTTTAAATAATGTATAATCGCTTGAAAATAAGAGTGTTTTTTTTCTTCTTTTATTTCCTTAGAAAGAGCCTTTTATATCTACAGAAGAGCGGGGCTTTCCACCATGGAGGCCGCTACAGTAGCACAGAATGGACAAACTTAATGGTCATATGGCATTTTTAAAGTGGATTTCCTGGGGAAATGCACCTGTTGGAAGACGAAGAAGTACTATAGAATAAAAAAATACACACTGCACCTTTAACAGTGGGACATAAACAAGTTAATTCAGAGAATGTACCTCATGTATTGGGAGACGCTTTAACACGGACACACTTCAGCATTAGTCAAACTCTCTTTTATGGTTACCTTGATGGCCTTGGCAGAGTTAGGAAGTCCCTCCTCTACGTCGTCGAGCAGCACTCCTCCCAGGCCCAGCTGGTCGTGTTTGTCCAGCAGCCTCACTAAGGCTTTCTTATCCTTCAGGTTGTACTTGGGCTTGAAGCCATACGTCCCATCCCGGACATCAATTTTGGGGTTGTTGACCAAGGCCTGAGATTGACAGAAAGTGAAGGAGTATGTGTTAGGATTTTAGGTTTCTTGTAAATCTATGGCACTTGTGTATTTTTAAACGATGTTGTGATATAAATATGATGTGATGTGTGTTGTGTGTAATGCTGAACGCACCTCCGTCATGAGCCACTGTTTCTGTTTCATGCTGATGTCGAGAAGTTTGGTCTCATCCAGAATCTCCTCTAGGGTCAGAAAGTGTGTATCACCACCCTGATGCCTTGTCTGAGTGTTAGGGACACAGAAGCACGTTGATTTACATATAGAATTCCCAGGCTACAAAGTATTCAAAATCTTCCTTTTAATTCATTTCAGCATTAGTCCAATTTAATTCATTTCAAATTCCAATCTATTCTTAGCCCCACACCTCTGACAGGGCTTTGAGCCGAATGACTACAGTGAGTTTGTGCCTAACAACTTCTGACAATGGGCCGGGTAAATAAAAAAATATTTGAAACTCTGTATTCAACAGATGGCACACAAAAAAGGCACACATCAAAAGAAAAATCTGTCAATTAGGGTGTGAATTCTGCAGAGGGGGTATGAGTCAGACAGCTCTAGTGTGACACACAGCATGATAAACAAGCCGGTAGAACACCCACAATAAATAAAACTAGGGACAAAATGTTACAACGCAGACACAACTGACTCACTGGGCTGACAGAACAGACAACAATTCAAGCCTTTTAAAGGATGTTTAATGGAGATCACGACTTGCTAGGAATCAAAGTGGACCCTGTAGCGGGAAGCTTCTATCCACTTGAAGAATAACAATATCCATGAGACTGAAACACACCTTTGTCTAAACAGTGCTCATCCTTGCAGAGGCAAACACTTTCAAGATGAATACAATCATCACCACTGAATTGCTGGAGAATGTTCACTTTCAAACAAAACAAAATGTCTCCATAGGCTTACCTTCATATAATTGACTATCTTGGCAAGGCAGCCAAACTTGTACCCAGAGCTCGTCTTGATGTTGATGTTGCCATTACTGGACTCTGTGGAGAAGAATAGAAAGCTAAATATTGAATAATGTCATGTTATTAATTGTAAAAGGCTGACACCACAGTAGATTATTTGGACACACAGGCTTTAGTGAAACGTTCTTCATAGATAAAACTGTTTAAAATCAATAGATACTATTTTTACACCAGTTTGTGTCATAACCATCAAGAGACAAAAAAAAAAGTACATTATTTACAATGAAGTCACCACTCTTTAGGCTGGTGAGACCAGTCTGATCTTGCAAGCTTCACATTAGTTTCTCTCTTGCAGATCAGTCTGGACTTTCTCCAATATCAGTGGGGAGGAGTCCCGTTAAAAAATGGCAGGGCCAATCAGGACCTGGGTTCTGACCTGAAGTTTGGCCCTTTCTGGAAGGCAGCCACTGATTGGTTTGTGTAGTTGTCGTCAATCTAGCCTAGAATGTGAAGTTTGCAAGATCCGGGTGGTCTCACCAGGCTAAGCAATCTTGCACTACTCTTCATGTTATAGTCCATTTTTAAGTGCATATCAATAACCCCTCCTTGCCCAGTTCTACTGAAGATGTAATTCTTTTAAAACAAATATATACTTTCATATTTTAAAAGAAGTTAAGTTATTTCCTAAACCAGTGGGGCACTAGCCTGGCACCGCCCGCCTACATACTTCCGCTCAATCTTTATTTCCTTTCAGTAGTCAGTCTGCAAGTACACTGAATTTGTCTGGGAATATTTCCAGCTGCAAATTAACACACCTTTGCTATTGTGAGTGTTTACGGCAGCAGGTAAGTGTATGTGGAACCGACTCAAAATGAAGTCACGGTGGTCATATTCGTGTGCTCATTGTAAATTAATGGAGGAGAGTGCCACCCTGCTGTGAAAGAATGTGGCTCTCTGGTATGGCACAAAGCAAAAAGCTATATCGGGCTGGGTTGCACAACTTGTTAATTTTCTTTTGTTTTCTCAGGACTTTTTGAAAATGAGAATGTTATATACAAACTTAAACAGCGGCATTATTCAGGCAATAAAAATATCATAAAGTACTGCAGGAGATACAATGAGATTTAATCCGATGATCAGAATTATTTGAAGTCCAACCAGCTGGTCCTATCCTGTGTTGGAGTCCAATAATGCTGTGTCCACCCCCCTATTGACTGTCTGTAGTCTGGACACTCAGCACGCGCCAATCAAAGCTGAAAGCAGACACTGATTCATGAATGATTCATGGTGTGGGCGGGAGCTTCTGTGAGCCTTGAGCTGCACTGTGGGCCGGGCCGATGGAATTGTGACAGGCCGTTTAGCGAATGGTGCAGAGGCAGGGCTAAAAGAACAGAGCCAATGGTGGAGACAGAAAGAGAGAGAGAGAGAGAGAGAGAGAGGAGACCCGTGCTGTTCAGCCGAGACATTTAAGAGCTGCAAGGAGTGGCGGAGGGAGCGAGCCAAGGAAAGCTGAGGAGGAAAACAGGTCGAGGAGTCAGCGAAAGGAGGAGGGAGGAAGGGTGGAAGACGGAGAGCAAAAAAGAGGAGAGAGAGAGAGAGAGCGCATCTGTTGACTCGCATCTTGTAAAAGGCTGAGCCAGAAACACAGGTGAGTGAGTCTGCACTTTTTTCCCTTTTTTACAGAATAGCATCATCAGAATAACGTGTTCATGCGTGTTAGACATCAGCCAGATCATAACAATCCACAGTATTCTTTTAAGCTACAGGCTGTGGAAGGCTGTTCTTGGCCTCACTGTGTAGCTATGATGATAAGGGGGATATTTTGGTGAGCAATCCACCAGTCACACAGTAAAATCATACATTTTTAAAATGCAGACAATCTATTTTTTATGAAGCCAACATTTTTCTCCATAAGAAATCCTGAAAATTGCACATCACTATATCTACCAACAATGTATGGAACATGTGTTTTAAACTAGAAACAACTAAGCTGTTATCTTTAGGTCGCAATTTAATATTGAGGCCAAGACTCCCCTCCGCATGATTAAATAAACATGGATCTGTCTGCCTGCTCTGGTACAGCCCCCTAATACCAAGCATCACAAACTGTGTGTGTCCTATGTGAACTCATGTGCATCTTGTCTGTGTGTACGGAATTGCATGACTCGTTGCAAACTGGCGCTCTCTAGATAAATCAATGAGTGGACTGACAGCTGTGAGGAGCCAGCCGGGGTGTATAAGTGCATGTTGTGTGTGTGTGTTTGTGTGTGTGTGTGTGTGTGTGTGTGTAGTAAGAGGCAGCCACTGTGCAGCCAAAGAGCAATATCTGTACCTTTGAGACCCTGGGGTGGGGCTCATTCAGTCTGAGATAATAACAGATGCTGTGGGGAGCCAATCAGTCTTTATGTGCCTGATTGTTCTGACAATAGAAAGAAGCAGAGAGCATTTGGTAGAATAGCAGGAGGGGGCGGGGGCAATACCAGGCGAGACAAATTTGTAAAAGAGGTGGTTGTCATGGCAATGGGATGAAGTGAAGTTGATTGGAAGAGCTGGGTTGGCGATAAAGAGGGCACAGGGAGTCAAGTTGAATCAACTGAGGAGAGCATGGACCACATTCTGTATACGCACTAAAACAACTCCAGCTAACACAAATGTAGTAAACTAACTGTGTAAGTGACACCACATAATATTCTATATTTTCCTGCCTTAAATAGCCGAATAGAAAATCAAACCGGCACAGTGCAAGCATTTTGTCAGCATGGAAGAAAGGGGCATATTCTTAATGATAAACTGAATTTCACAACAGACTGACTTATTACATATAGCACATAGCACATGCATATTATTTATTATTATGTTTTAGCAATGCTTTGAACCAAAGTGCCTTTAAAATAAAACATGCACAAAAAGCTGTAAGTTAATAGTTGCCTTGCCCACCTTACTGATCACAGCATATCATGTAATGCTGAGTCAGTGTGAGACTATAAGTTACATTGAATAATATGCATGAACTCCAGGGACAACTGAATCCACTACAACTGGCTCGATCTCATTACAGTTTCAGGTAACACGGAAAACTAATGTGACAAACAAATGTAGGGTATCCACATACGTGCACTAAAACACAATCAAGTTGTACTTTAGATGCCAAACTTCTATTCCCCATCCATGAAAGCATGTGTTTTACACTCTATTAGCCCAGTTAGACGATTTTGGAATAAATACACATGGAAAGATGGAACTGAAGGTTTAGCCTACTGCAAAGAGAAGCACTTATGAGCCCTCTCTTTCCGTGGTCCACTCAAGTAATCTGGGTCAGTTTACTAGGTCTCTTAATTCAATCTAAAAATGCAGAAAAGAGCATGCATGTGCACACGTTTGTATGTGTGTGTGTGTGTGTGTGTGTGTGTGTGGGCGGGCAGATATACTGGCAGGCTGTTCCCTGAGGATGTCTAACAGGAGGCTGAAAATGTTAAAGGACAGCTGAAGGGAGACAAATGGCCCGACATTGTACACACTGCACACACTTTTCACTTCATTGCCAGATTTCAATTACTTAATTACAACATTTTGGTCAGGTGTTATGGCCAAGCGTATGTGCCACTAGCTTGCTGCACAGCTATCCTTTTTCTAAATCTATTTTTGTTCCGAGCAGATGGCCTCAGCAGGGTTTAAGCTCCTTTTGCAAAATAAACTTTTGCTCTAGTAATAACATTGTTTTCTCATACGAAATCCTTTCTGTAGGCCAGGGCTCATTTTCTTTACAAGCTGACAATGTAATGTCTGACTTTACAACATGATACCCTCGATGTCCGGAAAAAAAAATGTTGTAGGCCTACTTGCATTTCAGCAAATTACCTAAGAGAATCCCTGATGGTATTAGGAGAGGAAATGGCTTTCCCATTCTGTCTTAGGTTCTAGGGGCTAGATCCTTGTCAAACAGACCATTGGTTCGCTTTGGCAATTTGTCTGCCTGTATTTGTTTTTTTTTGTTTTTGAGTGCAATTTATTATGTCTAATCTCGATGTATGTTGTGCCCCTGTAAAGCCCTTTGAATTGCCTTGTGTCTGAAGTGTGCTTTATAAATAAACTTGCCTTGCCTAATGCTGCACACAGTGAAGCTCAGAACTCAATAAGATCACAGGTGTTAACAATCTTTTCACCCTGTTTTTTGTTTTTTCTAAATAGATCATCATGGCCAACGTCACTTCCGCCATACACCCGAGTAACCTCCCATGGCACCCGGAGGCAGCCCCTCTCTCCCGCGTGTCCCTGCAGGTCCAGGAGGTCTACCCCTTCCACGACGGCTGGAACGTGGCCTGCTTCATCATCCTCCTGCTCTTCATCCTCACTGTGCTGTCCCTGGCTGCGTTGGCTGTGCTTTATGAACTGCTAGACTGTGGCTGCTGTGCTAAAGGCAAGACACACCGGCAGCTCCAAGAGGAAGGGCCCGGAGGCTGTGGCATGTCCAGCATGTGCACTGAGTCACTGGCCCACACTGAGATAGTATAGCCCGCCCAGGACCACCAACAGAGAGGGGATTTGGATTTCACTGCTGAACTGGGCAAACCTGGAAAATAAACTGTTCTAAAAACTGCCCAGTATAGTCGCTCAATTGCTCACACTTAAAGACCTACTTCACCGGTGGAAATATCAAGGTGTATTGAACTCTGAGATCCTATGTAGTATAAATGTGCAACATTTTTAGAAATCGCTTCATCCTAGCCTGAGAAAAGGCAGAAAGAGTGTTTTTCACTGTCTCACTGTCTAACCCTACATTTTACCATGTGTGACATCACACATGTGAACATGTAGGGTTAGGATTAACAGGACAGCTGGGCCAATGGAAGACTGAGGGAAGAAAATCCTCATTCATTATATTATAATAGCGATTTTATAATGATAGAATAGATAAAACGAGCAGGATACTCAAAATTGTATCCGGCTATTACCACAAAGCTGAATGACTGGGAGACCTGTGTTATTAAATGTGAATACTGTTTAAGTGATTGCGGTTTGAATATAGAGTGATATAATATCTATATTAGCAACAAAATATTGCTAACTTCTCCTTTAAGAGGATGTGTAGGGAAGAGACGAGATAAGGTTGCAGAAGAAAGGAAGGGGGGAGTGACGTCTAATCAGCTTTTCATTTCAGCTAGGATGATTTCTTCACACATCTACCATTCACCACCACTGAACACACAGGGCAGGCAGACCCTGGAAACCATAGTTTACACCAGAAGGACTCAAGAGAGAACACCCAAGTAGTCTGGAAGTTATTGTAATAGAAATAGTTCAAATAGTAAGGCCAGAAAAAAAACATGTTAATGTACAAAAAACACTATTCAGACCCATTAGCTGGTCAAGAAAATAAAGTTTTATTTTTCAATGCAAATGAGCTTCTATGAGACGTGGTCAAATTTAGTATACGGACAGAAAATGCTGTCCAAATCGGAGAACTTGAGTATTATTTGTTTTATTTTTTATTATCATAATAAGTTTACCAACAGGATCTGATAATCAACAGCTAAATGGTCAAGCTTAGTTGGACAGCATAGTTGCTTCTCTGTTCGTCAGTAAATTGTACAATGATGTAATTTATCATGTCATATTGAGCACAATGTATTATTTCATATGCCTTACCACAAAATGCCTAATAAATCATCACTGAACCAGAGTTTTTTTCGTTCACCTTTAAGAACAGACACATTACCGGAAAAGGAAGGAGGAGATACTTTGAATGTTTGGGGATAATAGAAATCATTTAAAAAAACATATAATAAAAATAAATAAAGCACGGCTTAGCATTGTATTGTAGCTAAATATTTTTTGCAGGCTTTCACTTTGTTGTTTAAAATTGTTCCAACAGAGCTTTCAAATTCTCAAACACAGTACTTTTACTGAATAATATCATATGTGTTGACAATGTGGGGTGTGCCTGACAAAAATGCTGGGGGCGCCAGTGCGTGCCACTTCTGTCCATCCATCCATGCACAACGGCCAAGCAGTGGAACAGTGCACACAGAAGGCACCACCATTCTGCAATGACCACTGGCAACTGAGTGATTTGGGATATTTTTGTGCGGACTAATTTGGGTTTTAGATTGTTCCGGTCTATGGAATAATACAGTGGCCTAATAATAAACATGAGATATATCAAACAAAGCTGAAATATCTGGATGAATTTAGGATTCATTAGATTTTATAGCCTATATAATAATCTCTGCACACATCTGAGCTATTTCAAGAGAGCAAAAGTGCATAGGAGGCCACACAACATGGTCCCATTGCCTAAATTCCAATTCTGAAATGTTCTCCTTCTCTGTTTACATACATAAAGTCAGAGTCATACCCCACACGTAACAGCGCTTCTATGACTTCTATTCATATATATAACCTGCCTACAACATCCAGGCTATTACTTGTTGTTACAGTCACAAACATGTGAGGAATCATTTTTGGTAAACGTCTTGTTCACATACCTTTGGAACCGGAGGAGCTCTCCTTGTCGCCTTTGGGTTTCTTCTTCTTGTGTGACTCGGAGGCTGCCGGTCTCTTCTCTACAGCCGGAGTGGAAAGAGCTCTCTTCTTGAACAGCTCCCTCTCCCTCAGCAGAGCTGGATCCATCCTGGCTATTAACATAGAATAAAATATCAGACTTAATGGAGTTCCAATCAAGATGAGACCAGTCATTTCTTTCTAAGAGGTGTCACAATACCTGGCCCACATAGTTTACTTATGTCAGTTTTTTTTTTATATGATTTAAAGATGCACTGAGTTCAGAATGGGCACTAAATGAGTACAATATAAACTCAAAATAATGAAAAGGGTCTGTATTTTGACAAAGACGGGATGGCCCACTGACAATGAATTAACCGCCTCCAGTATGCCTGTGTTGATCGGTTGCTAATCGAGCCGAGACTGGAAACAGAATAAAACACAATTTGACACCTACATCTCAAACTGTTTTTCCGAATCCAGCAAAGTAGCAAATTAAATGGGAAGACATGGCAATGCTCTATGAACAGGAATAAGCAGCCACATTGACATGGCGTCAGAGAAAATAAATAGGTAGCCTAATTTTCCAACATTAGCTGGGTTAGTTTGTCTGCCAGACAAGTAATTTATTAAGTCTGCATTTTTATCAGATGATAATGTAAATGCTCAAAATAGACATGGTTGACGTTTTCTACTTCATTATGCGTCGCTGACTGTTTTGATACCAAAATCATTGAGCAAACGGCACAGCACAGTGCGACTCTTGTTTTGTTAGCGTTAACAACGTTACCTCACACTTGGTCCCTGTACGCACAGAAACTGATGATTTAGTCCACGACGACTTTCTGATTTCGATAAGATAGATATATCGAACAGGAGGGGAACGCTCTTTTAGATAAATCAAAGTGTATTCCTTTAAAGAGGGTAAACATTAGCCAACTAACTTCTTCATAGACAAATCATCTATTTTTTTCTCCTCATGCCTGACTTCCGGTTCTTGTTCGATTTTTCGGATATCGACAGCTAATCCTCTGCGACGTCATCACGTCAGATCCGTGCTTTACGTTATATCGTTTCTGTTTATCTTTTTAGGAAAAGCCGTTTAAACAAGGCTTGCTCGAAAAAGGTTTGTGGTTTGACTAGATAAGTTTAGTTTCATAATATAGACACATTTACAATAAAATATATTATACAATGCAAAGTAAGATTTTTGCAGAATGTTGCCTAATGAAGATCATGTAATGTTGAAACAAGTTATTTGTATGCATCCTCTCAGTAGTAGGCTACTACTGAATATAATTCTTTAATCAATGCAGCCCTAAATATCAGACCTCATGAAGGCCTACATGAATGTGCCATTTTATATCTTCAAACCCTATGTTCAAACCCCAACTGCTCATCTCCAGAGAGCAAATGGCACAGTGGCGACACTTAGTGGTTCAGTTACGGTGCTACATCACACACTCACGTTTGTCATGGTCTTTTCCTTTCAAGTTACACAAAAACAAAAACTTTAAAGAAAAATGTTTTATGCTTTTTTACTTTTGAAAGAACTATACAGTGGTAGAATTAGTATAGATGAAATATTCATCTGATGATGGGCCTACATTACATATAGGCGCCGCCTATGGAAAATAGGCCTAACAAATGTCACAATGAATCTGGCAAAGAAAGTATTTGGATTTGGATTACAGTAAGATGTCAAACATATAATAGTGTACCTGATAGCGATATGCTACTTGACATAAAATGAACGTCTAACATGAATGTGCTGCCAATTCCTATTTTTATTTTTTCAATTTGCTAGTGTGTTTGTATAACCCTAACAATTCAAAACTGCAACACACGGTCACCAAGTAATACATTTTTGCTATAGAAGACAAAAGATATATTTGCCTTCTTTCTCAGGAGACATCCTCAATACACTGCAGTGATTTATACAAAGTTCTATAACATATCTCATATAGAGAAGAATAAACCGTTTTATTTTGGTAGATGAGTCATGTGTAACTGTAATGATGCAAAATCTAGTTGATAAAAACAACAAGTTTTTGGTTAATCATTTCTGATTTCAAGGTTATATGGGATTCAACCCAATTTAATACTCCCCCAGAAACAGGTCTGGCTTACTGAAAATGGTGACATTTCTGGAGAAATGGCTGTTTGTGACTTCAGAGACACCTTAACTGTTCACGAAGGATATTAAAGGGTACAGAGGAGCTCTGTGTACTGACTCTCATGGCGACAAGAAACAGATTATCTCCCAGCTCAGCATGTATGGCATTATCACTGCATGGACATGAGAGACTAAAGTAAGTGACTGATGAGCATACCCTCAGAAACAAGGCAACAATCAAAGAGACAAACCGTGAGGCCCTTACAATACCTCTAAGCCCATTGGTCTCCTCTGGCATCTTTTTAATGAAAAAATCCTCTCCCTGAAGGAAGTGACTATTATTATGTGCTATACGCTATTCAGCGCCCTTGATCAATAATTATGATTTGGCCTCACTTATCACTTATACACACTGCATTCAAAGATGTTCTATATGGGAGGCTGTATGGAAGGTAAAAAAATAAGGCCTTAATGTCCACACCATGGAAATGGTGGTTATGAAAGTGGGTGCATCAGTTCATCCTGCTGAAGCTGGAATTTGCTGAGCCAAGATAGGGAGGCAACACGGCCTCTGGCTAATCGGGTGAGTAAAGAGGTTACATAAGGCTGCAGTGTAACCTAGTCACCGATGCCAATAGGGAGCTAAGCATCCAGGAGCAGCTGAGTGTTGAATATTAGAGATACAGAGCGGAGATGGACCGTGGTGTTCAGATGAGACTTTAAGAGAGGGAACAGAGGGCCACTTAATTAGTTCTCAATTCCTGCACATGCATAAGCGTTCATGCTTGGCACAGGATTTTACAATAAAAGATGTTCTTTATTCAAGACACGTGGCGTAACGTATCTGAAAGCTTCTTAGATATTAAAGAAGTGTTATTATTAATACATTTTCATAGTATTTTTGAGATGGAGATCTGTCACGTTTGGCAGGCTGTCACATTAAAAGCCCCTGAAAACGTGTCTTAAAATCATATGATAACATATGCATGCACTTTAAAATGTTATTGAGTTTGAGACTTAACATTTCAGTTAAGCCACCCTGTGGGTGTGGTTTGATTCAATTTGATTGACTGTGATCAAACAACTGACCAGATTAAACCCAATCAGGTTCTGATTGAAATATTACAAAATCCGTATTTGTACTGCATCACCCTTTCCAACCGAGCCCCACCTATTTTAAACCAATGAGAAAAGCGCAGAAAACGATGCAACACACACCAAAAAAAGGAATACAGAAATCTATAATGTGAAATGATAACCAGCTGTTTTAACATTTTCAGAATATACTGTAGTGTTCATGAAGGAGCTCATCGAAATTCAGTAAAAACCTGAATCAGAAAAGGATTTTCATGGCCAGGGAATCCCAAGGACGCTTTTAAAAACATATTCAATACAATCATTGAGGAAAGAATATGACTCAGTTCTTTCCAGTTTTTCAGCGATCTACAGTTCTTTGTGTGAACACATGAATGAACGTGCATATTAAGTATGGCGTGTAGTCGAGGCATGGGTAAAATAACAACATCGAATCAAATCCTAAAATGTTTAAACAAATAACAATTTCACATTGATGTATCCATTCATTCACCACACACATTGGTACTGTACAATCTCTTTTTCCTTGCTATCCACAAAGCAAGGAAATGCCCAAAATTGAATCTGGGTTTGCATTCCTTTGTCTAAAATACAGTACATGCTGGCTGGTTATGTCTCAACAACAGCATGCATTTAAAGTAAGCAAGGTGCAACAGCTCTGTGATGAAAAAAAATCAAACAAATGCTCAGTCCTCAGACAACAAACATTGCAGGAGACTCTTTATGGGCTGGTCACAAACAGAATTTAGAATCAGGCATCCGTTCATCCAACTTTCAGATGTTCATGCGGATCATGGAGCAAATTAGCATCTCCAAAACTCCTATTTAATGATTCAGCAGGCCAGTCAAAGAAGTGAGCCGACATGAATGATTAAATATGTGCAAACCTAATTTAGGGCCTAATCCATAATGAATAACACTGCTTAGACACACCAGAGGGAGCGAGAACCGCAGTCACACAGTCAAGCCACAACAACCTGGGTAAGTCAAGGTTTAATCATGGCCAATTAGAGCGATGCTGCCACTATGGAGGGAACTGAACAGGAGACTGATCCATTTTAGGAGTCTGCTCTCACACGACGTGTATTTCAGTCTTTCACAGCTGAAACTGGGAGGGACCGTCATTTATTAGCAAGCCTATGTGCGTGGTGAACAAGAGGGGGTTGAGAGGGAGCGTGTGTTGTATGCACTAAAGTAAGAGAGAGAGAGAGAGAGAGAGCGAAAGAAAGAGAGAGAGAGAGTCAGTGCTGAAAAGGTGAGGAGTTATATCAAAGAGAAGAGATGAGTGAGATCCTCAAGCAGCAGCCAACCAGTGCAAATCCCTGTGGAGGAGAAAAATCTCAAAGTGACAGCTTTCAATTACAACAGTGTGAGAAGGTGTGTTTGTGTGTGTGTGTGTGTGACACTTTGTGTGTGTGTGTGTGTGTGTGTGTGTGTGTGTGTGTGTGTGTGTGTGTGTGTGTGTGTGTGTGACACTGTGTGTGTAGGTGTGTGTGTATACCTGTCAGCAGTTCCGGGCTTCAGTGACGGTTGGATGTCACAGCTTTTGAATTAAAAGTAGCTCCTGTACACACAAGAATTCCATGTGCATGCACACACACACACACACACACACACACACACACACACACACACACACACACACACACACACACACACACAAACACACACACACACACACACACACACCCTCTGTTTCCTTTCTTTTTGTCATGTTCCCACAATTGTCTGAGCTGTATTCTCAAGTGTCTGGGTTGAACTGCTGCCAGACCTAAAAGCAATGACAGAGGAGGCAGATGCTGCACACTGGAGCCATGTGTACTACTGTACATTGTGTGTAGGTGTATGTAATCTGTAGCCATAGTGTTTGGGAGGTCGCCATGGATACCTATTATGTTCTGAAGCTTTTACTTAGGAGAAGGTATTTGATTGTTGAACATGGTATACCAATTACCTGCTGCTATAATAGTCTTTACTCTTATGGGAAAGCTTTCCATAAGATGAAGAAAATCCTGTCAGCAGAGATTTGCTCCCATTCAGCCATAGCGGTATTAGTGAAGTCAGGCAATGAAAAGTTTGGGGCGCGATAAGGCCTGGCTCCCAGTCTGCACTGAAAAAACTGAAACATTCTTATCAAAACTACACTAATTTATAGAAAACATATTTTGTCACCATATGAAACACACACGCTTCATATTACTTAACTCTATCTGAACCAGTTACACACTGCTGTTGCTAACCTTACATTTTTTTAGTAATTATGCTTCTCAGTGATTCGAGTACTGTATATGAAGCACACAGAGAAAGTGCAAATATACAATAAGTTCACCAACCTCTTGACAAGACCAATGCTGCAGACTGAGGAAAATATTTTTTCATGTCTCTCCATACACCCAAATCAGTCAACATGGAGAAATACAGTAATACAGTAATGTGCCCAGAATTAATTACTAATTAACAGCCTGTTTTACAATGGCACCTTGTAGAAGGAAACCTTTTACATTTGAAAGCAGTGCAAGTGCCAAACTCTGTTTTACTGTAATATGATCGTTGGTGAGAACAAAGAGAGATTTTTGAATCAAACTTTACAATGAAAGTAACCACAAGGTGGCAGTAGGATAGCATTCTTCTCCGCTGCAGTTCTTTTGAGTGACTCATCGAACCCCAGGATCTGCAGCCTCTCAGACAGACACAGAAGATTAAAAAAAAATCTGCCAAACCTGCTGTATTGACCCCCAGTCTAAGGGCTGTATGTTGCTCATCTGCTAACCTTTCAGAGACAAAACGCACACAGTGGCTGCAGTGCAGAGGCATCCAGATTCCCTACTTAAATATAAATAGAAAAGATCATCTTTAATGGAGGAGACGTAGTGGTCTGACATGCTGTCACACTCTAAACCCGGACAGCGGTCTGTGGCTTTGTTCAGGCACTTTTTTCTAGCGTGCCCTTTCTTCAAACCTTGCTGCTAAGAAATCGATGATTTGAGTTTGACTCACTGCTGAGAAGTGCTCCGGTCAAGCCAGGCAATCCTCTGCTAAATCTGACAATTTAAAAGAAGCAAGAGATGCCTCTTAAGGATTTTGAAAAAAATCCACTGCTGGGAGGTGACTGGTGAGGCATCGTTATGTAAGGCAGCCCAGACACTCAAGGATGGGGCAGGCAGAGAGTTTTGTTGCAGTTTTTTTTTAACTATCCAGTACTTTGCAGCAGAAATCATTTTCTAGCCTTTTGAATGTGAGATGAATAAAAGTATTAATGCATTATTCTGCTGTTTATGTAACTGGGGAAGGGCTGTTTTCATGAATAGACAGCAGGAGTTAAAGGCTCTCCCTCAGTGTACTACTGTTTTATTTTCCTCTGAAACAAACACACACACACACACACACACACACACACACACACACACACACACACACACACACACACACACACACACACACACACATCACTGTACTATGGGCCTCCGATAACTATATTAATTCCCTTATCTTAATTCCCTGATGTCAGCCTACATCATTAATATGCCACACAATAACTCTTAACCTATATGCGTGTACACATTCATCGCCGTGTGTGACTTCCACATGCATGTTTGTGTGCACATGCTGTTTGGTTGTGTGGGTGGCACCACATGCGCTGTAGGACAGCCAGGTGAAACGAGTGTGTGCTGTCCAAACCCTGCAGGGGCAGGCTAATCCTGGTTCCTGATGTTAATCTGAGTATTGAGCTTCTGTATGGGGGGCCATGCTGACACCTGATGGTGTGGAGGTCAAAGCTGTGAATGTGTGTATATGTTTGTGTGTGTGTGTGTGTGTGTGTGTGTGTGTGTGTGTGTGTGTGTGTGTGTGTGTGTGTGTGTGTGTGTGTGTGTGTGTGTGTGTGTGTGTGTGTGTGTGTGTGTGTGTGTGTGTGTGTGTGTGTGTGTGTGTGTGTGTGTGTGTGTGTGTGTGTGAGAGTGATTCTCCTTTTGCCCTTTCCAAATGTCACAGAAGGACCAACTCCTGAGGAGCGGGAACATTATGTGTGTGTGTGTGTGTTTGTGTGCATGTGGGTCATGATAATCTCCACTATTAAGCCCTTCAAACGTATTATTTTTGACTGATGTTTGTTTGTGTGTGTGTGTGTGTGTGTGTGTGTGTGTGTGTGTGTGTGTGTGTGTGTGTGTGTGTGTGTGTGTGTGTGTGTGTGTGTTTGTGTGTGTGTGTGTGTGTGTGTGTCGGTGTGTCTGTGTGTGTGTGTGTGTCCTGACAGTGTGTGAACATTTTTGTGTGCACAATCTTTTTTTGTGTGAGTGTGCAACTCTCTCCTCTGAGTCCTATTCTCTATTCTCTCATTGCATCTTTAATCATCGTCCACAGTACAGTGCAGTTCACAATAAAAGTCTTCAAAACAACATCTGCTTACCACAACATTTCAAAAATAGCCTTTCTCATATTTTTCCCTAGTGTTTTATTGTTAAGCCTTGTTTATATCTATGAACAACTCCCCTAAAGTAAGAAATAAGAAAGTCAACACACCATTCCGTCGGGCTTTCAAGTGTCACTTTATGAATTGAGGCTCACCCTTTCTCATACTGCTATGTTGCGGTAACTACATTTCCAAAGATAGGATTTGTGGGGCACGTGCGGCCCTGCTATGAAATAATTAGTTTACAAACATTGTGAAATTCAACATTAGCTTCACAAATCCCCATTTGTGTTTTTGTTTTCTCAAATAATGTGGGTGAAAACCAAAACTTCTTCTCCAAGGTGCTGGATCCGCCTACAGTCTGTCACCAGTCGGTCCTAATCTATTCCTTACGGCATAAAAAACTATTAGCAGAGCGATTCGTTTTTTTGCTTGAGAATTGTTGACCATCATTGCCAAAGAGAAACGGATTCTGTATGTTTCAAGCATTGCTTTATAATGCAAATGTTTGTTTTTCATTGGGACTTTTCAGAAGCACATCATTTCTTTCCAGCTGGGAGTGTGCTAAAACACAAGACAATACAGTACTGCAAAAGGCGATGTTTGATGTATTGATGCTTTCTTTTCGCTTTTCACTGCTGTCGCCTTATTTTCTTTCCCTTCTGGCTGCTTTTTTTGGGATGGGTTCTATATTTTGCAAGAGCTTTGTTTGTGTTTCCAACACTGATTAAGTTGTCGAGAATTGCAGGTACAATACAGGTTGGATTTCCCCTCTAGCCACTTCACTGAAGTACAATTTTAGCCAGAATAATAGAATTGCACAGCAGATTACACAGCATTGAGAAGCACCTGAGGTATTTCTATTCTCTTTAATTGCCAACAAATACCCTTTGCCTCTATATTCCATTATAACATCCTGATTGAAAGGTGCACACATGTATTTACTGCTTTCAGAGTCGAACTCTGCAGGGGCCCCGGAGTGGTGGTGGTACAGTGATGGCAGGGGGTCACACAAATCAAGCCAAAGTGCAGTTTTTCTAACAGTTTTTCTGGCAAACAGAGCAACATGTTGTTTTACTCATGGGCAGAACGAATAATGATGGGGTTTGAATTCTTGCAAACTGCAACACACGGTCATTATTAGAGAACTAAAACTCCCAACTCAGTGTGACCACGGCATAACAACATTTAGGTTTACCAAGGGAATAAGATGACTTTACAGAGATGTAACATCATCAAAGAAACGGACATGGCACTAATGGTCTGGATGTACATGTTACGGGCAAAACAGCTTCAAAGGCGTACTGTTTTACATCCTTCATTTGTTTTCCTTCATTATACAGAACAGTTACGGGATAAGTCTGGTGATATTACTTATATTTATTCCTTACATGAAAATACCCCAAAACCAAGAACCAACTGCTCCAATATCACAATTGGGCCTAACAAATGCCTGTGTTGCCAAAACCTGATATAATATATCTATTTCCCCTGTCCTATGGACCTCCATAACCTTTTCCACAATCCACACAGGACATTTTGACATATCAAAATCAGAAAAGCGCAGGTATAAATAATAAAATAAATTAATGCTCAATTGTAAAGCTGACCAGATTACGATATGTAGTAGAATTATGAGGAAATTTCTTAAAATGTTGATGTTCTTGGTATAGGTTCACCAAAACACACATTTCATTTGTTTTCAGCTAAAATATCCACTCTTGCAATATAATATATAATATATATTGCATATTGCATATAGTGACTGCAGCATTTCGTATACGCCACATTTTATGTTTAGGTTTAGGAAACAAACAGACTTTAAGGTTAGGGAAAGAAAATGGTCTTTGGTCACAGTGACCTGCAGTGTTATCTCTGGTAACATTATCAACGGCGGCCCGTTGTCCTGTAAATCACCGACGAAAAGGAACGGCGGATCTTAATCTAGCTGGTTACAAAGTCCGCTGCTCAATCCAAACCCCAACGCTTCATCTTCCAGAGTTAATGAGGGTATTTCTGCCCGGGGGAAGTTGTACAATGAAGTGGGACAGCTAGGCTAGGCTAAGCTAGGCTGCGTCCCGGACCGCCGCCGCCGCTATTATTATACCGAAGTATCGCCACACTTTATTTCTGTCTACAATGTGTGTGTGTGTGTGTGTGTGTGAGGGAGAGCGCTGCACGGATGCACACAGGTTGACTGTGAGCGAATTGTTTCCTAGTTTGAGGGGGAGCTCAATACGGGAACGCCAGGAAGGGGAGGGGTTGCGTAGGTAGCCGACGCCAGCGCTCATAGACGCTGTCGAAACCCCTTCCGCCAGACTATGGGCCTCTATATGTTTGTGCTGTATATTGTCCACCTGTTTGCTGGCTATCTGTCCTTCTGTTTTATACATGTTTTAACAAAACAAAGACTATAGTTTCTTGTCCTTTTTAAAATGATGCATTCATTGATTCTCTCGGCCAATCGGAGAACAACAAGCTGTAAACACAGCATCTGACATGGCATTTTAGCAACATTAGCATTCTTTTGGAGTTGTGTTCCTGTCCACCTGATTAATGTAAGTTCAATATTCACTCTCCCTTTAGCTGTTTCCACCAGCAACTGAATATATGTGTCTTAAGCTTGCTAGGCACAGCTAGACACTAAGTTGACTGTATCTGGATGGCTGCTGGGTGCAGTGGTTTAATCGAAGCGTGTCTTGCTGACTACAAGCTGCTGGAAATATACATAAGGAGTGTGTGGTTGAAAACCTAAGCAAATACTCAAAGTGGGACTTTTAAATATCTTTAAAACAGCCTAATTTATCTAGCCTGGCTCCGCCCGCCTACCTACTTCCGCCCAAATTTCATTTTTCCTTCAGTGGTCAGTCTGGTGGTGGGGCGTATTAGTGAGATTTTTCCGAACAGATTTCTGAGTATCCAATCAGCGAACAGAGGAAGTGGCTGAGAACGATGAGGGTCGAAGTTGCGCTCCAGTTTCAGTTGAATGCTGCGTTCCCTTACGCTCGGAACTCGGAAACTTCCGACTTGTTAGTTCCGAGTTCCGACCTGTCTGTGTTCCAGTGCATCTGCTCGGGAAAGTATGGACGCCTACAACCTTTCTCATCCAAATAACTAAACGTTAGGCTCTAGCAAGTTACCGTTGCCAGGTACCGGTAGATCCATAGACTACAATATGTAGTGAAGTCGGAAATTTCCGTGTTCCCTGAACGCACTGTCAACAGCCGGCTCACGACCAAACGTTATGCGATTGGTTGGATAATCCAGAGTGGCACTGCGCAGATGCAATAGTTTTAAACTTCAACAGACACCCGCCTCCAAGTGAGTGAACGTTTGCCAATTACAGCACTTCCAGACCTTCTGTACAAATGAAATGAAGTACGATGGTCTGGTAGCGCCAGGCTATAATTTATCCTCTGATAATCATAAATGACCTTTAACAGCAAACAAGTAACCATCAGTGCAGATTTCAGTGTAGCACAGCAATGCGATTTGAGTAGCATACCCCTCCAGGTAAGGGAAGGGGAGCCTTGTTTGAGACAGTTATTTGTCGTCATAATTGCTGATAACGGGGCAGAACCATCAAAGAAAAAAATAAAATTCAATGAAGAACAACTAAAACCTAAAAAGGAGAGTGATAGACAGGCGGGAGGCGGGCGTTGCCAAGCAACGTGTAAACAATTTAACGGCAGTGAACTAGTCCTGCAGGGTTTACCTCATTGTGATCCATACTGCCGTTCCTCGTTCATTCGCTTTTTGTGAGGACACAGAATCTTTCAGCTCCGTGAAAGTGGTTAGTGACACTGCATCAACTCATTGCAATCAGGTTTGTGTGGTACTGACTGGCATTGAGTTGATGCAGTGTCACTAACCACTCTCACACAGCCGAAAAGATTCCGTGCCCTCACACTTTCAACACGGACATGCACTATATTGCGTCCTAATCATTTCACACTCGCACCGGCCCGCACGAGCTAGAAAACAGCTTTACGACAGCTGGCTTCATAAAAATACTACCGCTTTTGTCCAAAGGGGCCACCAGTCGCCAAAGTTCCTCGTAGCCAAAGAAACTAAGCAGCTCCATATATTCTGAGGTGACATAGAAAGGTGGCTAATAGTTAGCTATGAGTTTGCTGCTACAAGCGGCACTTTTAAAATGAATAAAGTCTTACACTATTTGCTTAAAATAACAATGTTAACATGCTGGTGTCTGCTATAATAGAGGAATTGCCATATCCACCATCTTAGTGACATGTGTTAGCATTCGCTAATCAGTGCTATAAAATAGAGCTGAGGCTGGTGCGCCATTTGTTTTGGAGGTCGCCTAGTTGGTCATAAAAAAGGGGAAAAAAGAAGAGAAAGACAGAATACAAAATAATTGAATAGAATAGAATAGAATAAAATAGCAATCTATAAAAAAAAACTCAAAGGAAAAAATGTCAACCTCACAGTGATGTAAGCAGGAAAGTCAGGGAGTAACATGTTCAGTAGAATACATCTTATAAGGACCATGCATATCTACTAAAAAATGTCATGACAATCCATTCAATAGTTGTTGCGACTGTATCAAAGTGGTGGAATGTCCGCCATTAGGTATTTTGCCCTCCCTAGGGCCATGCCGCTAAGCGCTAATGTGGCCACACAAATATGGATTGAATGCAGCTTCCAGTAATTTATACGCAGTGAGAATATTAATTGCAACATGGGAAAAGTGATGACCTAAACCCACAATGTTTAGATGACCAGGAGAATAGCAATTGGTACAGTGCGTGCATGTCTTGCATAATGTCTCATCTAGTCTTAGTGTTGTGACCTAAGAGGCTGAATGTGGAGGATAAAGCTATTTTCCATATTTGGCGAGATTAAAGGGTCACTCTGAGGAGATGGCTGCCTCTCTCCAGCAGTCCTCCCAAACTCCCCTTCATCCCTCTTCACTGCAGCACAGGCCGCCGCTGATCCATCAGAAGACACTGAAATGATTGCGCATTCACTGATGTGTACAATAGTTGTTCTGTCTGTAAGAGTGAAAACGTGGTTACCTGCATCTACACACAAGCACTTACAGTTTTTGCCAATTGCAGACTTTGGCCCACTGTGTCAAAACTTAACACACAGGCCGAATGAGACAAAGCACATGGAGATAATCTTCTAATTTATACGGCAAAATTAAACTCTTGAAACAAAACCTAACAATCCCATTTGAAAACTGTTTTTAGTATCAAAACAATACACACATGCACTTTTGAATTACTCTTTCCTAGCAGCAACAACACACAGATGTGCTTTATGCAAAACACAGCTGTATTCAGTACTTTGGATGGTTTTTAACTTTAAAAGTCTCATACTGATTTTTTTTTGTGAAAGGTTGATTCACTACAGTTCATCTAGACATATGAAAATAAAAATAAAAAAGCTTCTGATTTTTTATTTTATTTTGCAATGTCATGGTTTTGGCAAACAAAAAAAACAATAGGTAGGATGCAGTTCAAAAAGCAATTCAGTGTATCACTACTATACTGTAAACTCTGAAACAATTATGAGGAACATAAAAAAACAGTGTTGTAAGGAATGGGGCGGGTGGATTATGAACCCTTTGGATACCGCCTCATGCTTGCGTCTGGCCACATCGCCTCATCGACATCACATGCAATGTCATCCTTTGAGAACCAACAGCGAAAATATTCCTGATATCCAGTGTAAATGACCTAATTATGGAGCTACTGTGTTGGACTGGACTCTCTACCCAGGCTCCTATATTGTTAGGCCATGATCTATAACATGGTCCACTATAGTGTTCCTGTTGTATGTGCCTCCATCTGTTGCCTTCTTTGATCTTGTCCTCCTGTCGCGCTCTCTCCTCCTCTTCCTCTGACTCTTACTGTCTCACAAAGAAGCTGAGCTCATCTGAAGTCTATTTGTAGTGCTAAGGCTCATACTGATTGGTATTCAATTAGCTTTATTTTTTTTATTTTTAATGTGTGTGAGTCTGTGTGCTTTTCCAATATTAGTTGTGTTTTGAATTTTAAATAGATGTGTTTTCCCAAGGATTGCAGGAGATTTCCTTTTTGAACAATGTGTCTTATTGTGAGAAGTGTTTTAGAGAATTTCAAACACAGTGCAAAGCATATGTTGTGTTTGTGGGGTTGGTGCTTGTGTTTAGGGCATGGTCACCAAAGTTAGAGGTTGTGATGCTTTGGGCCTAGCAACCACTATTAGTGTGTAAGCATTAGGCAAAAACTGTAAATGTGGAAAGAGATACGAATATGTATACAAAGAAACATACACACAAACAAATAAAAATGTCATTACACACAGGGTCTAAAATATCATCATCATCATCACCAGGCACGCATCAATGTATGTAAAGGTAGGAGTATGGAGGGAATGTGTGTGTGTGTGTGTGTGTGTGTGTGTGTGTGTGTGTGCGTGTGTGTGTGTGTGTGTGTGTGCGTGTGCGTGTGCATTTGCATGTGTGTGTGTGTGTGTGTGTGTGTGTGTGTGTGTGTGTGTGTGTGTGTGTGTGTGTGTGTGTGTGTGTGTGTAAAGCTGAAAATAAAGCTGAAATAATGTTGCAAAGGTTTTTGGTGCAAAATAATTTAAAAAAAAATGTGTTTGATACCCCTCACAGCACACTCTAGATGTTAAATTAAAACAATGATACCAACAATTCACTTAATTAACAAATTGCTATTTCTCAGGTGTCTAGTTCCTGTCGAACGGCTGCAAAGTTAACACACCACCAATGCCGTTCTCTCTGCGTGTGTCTTGTTCTCCTCATCTGGCTCTCCCCGGTTGAGCCTGGGTGGGTGGTGTAGGCAGCAGTGATATTTCAGTGGCGGGTATTATTAGTCTCTCCGGGGAGCTCCACCTGTAAACAAGTCTCGTCACTGTCACAGCGAAGGAGGTGAAACCGATTGTGAGACACGGACAGCTGTGGGAGTAGAACACTAATGAGTAAATAACCATAGAGAAGACACAGAGATGCTTTCAATAAAAAGGGCATATGTCACCTAAAATAAGCATTGCTGTATTGCAGTTAATTACTCCTCCTTTAATTGAATGCATGATGATGACAAGTCTCCAAAAGAGGAAGCCATCCATTTTTGATGCAAAGATGTGAGAGAACCGGCTGTGGCTATATTAGTGCTCAACTCATTATGAATGCAGATTAAGACACTTGTTCAGTGGTTTATTTTATAATTGAAAAAGGTAGTATATATATATATATATATAGGCTATAATATGTGCTGAAGGAGTATATAGTATATTTAACTGATGAGTTGATATTGTTTGATGCTTTATCCTCTGGGAAGTTGGAACTTTTCATCCGGCATTCCAAATGATTCGTAAACGAAATTTGAGGGGGAGAATTCATATTTTCAAACAAAAGTTGTGGGGGATACTGATTCACATGAGTGGTTAGGTATTATGTTAATACATGACAATATGGAACTGCAAGCTGTACAATTTTTGAAACATTCTTCAAAATTCATTCATTTATTCATGATGTAAATACAAACAAATGGGTGCAATTAAGATAGATATACAAGATAGATATACAACTTATTAAGATAGATATACAACTCTTTTACTGAATGTTTTTTAACTGTTCAATTAAAATGCAAATGTGATGAAACACTAAATAACTTGTTCCAGTGTATCAATGAATTAATCAACTATATTAACCAGTGAAAAAGTCTATAAGCGGTCAGTGGCACATTTAAGCCTCTATACAAATTGTCCCAGAGGGACATGGAAGATTTATTGAATTGTACTACTGAATGGAATCAACATTGGCTATGTGAAGTGCTGGTATCTGCATTGTCAGGCTACAGGTCTGTCACAGGGTCACTGTCACAGCATGTGGCAGCTGTTATCAGAGACAGAGGTGGCACTGAACATAATTTTTCCCAGAACTCACTTATATCTAATTACTTAGATACATGTATTATTACGGTTCATATTCGATATTTAAGGCGTTTAGTATACTGAAAGTGTCACGGATTAGTAAACCGTTGTTATTTTGTCACATTTTCACACAACGCTCTGCTTAGAATAGTGGAGAAAAACAATCAGTAATCTATTGATTTGAGAACCCTTAGCTTGTAATTGATATGTAAATTGATGAATTTGGGCTTGTAAATGCAGTCTGGCATAAAGCACTCACTGATTGTTGTCTCTAGTGTCTATTTGCCAAATTGCCTCCACTGAAGTAAAATGATGAAAGAAAAGTGTGGAGACTTTCTTCCTTTATTTCTTGAATGTTATTATCAATGTTTACTTCATTTTATCTTAATACTCTTATTTGCTTCTTCTATCAAGTGTGTTATAGTGTTCCATCTTGTTTTCTTTTTATGGTGTACCATTCCTGTTTTTATGTTCATTCTAATTCTATTTCAATTTAAGTCATTCTTGTAATGCATGCATGTTATTTTTATGTTGTGAAGTAATTTGAGCTGCATTTCTTGTATGAAAGGTGCTATACAAAATACATTGTATTATTATTATTATTATTATTATTATTATTATTATTATTATTATTATTATTATTATTATTATTATTATTATTATTATTATTATTATTATTATTATTATTATTATTATTATTTTTTTTTTTTAAATGTATTTTTTTTCAATTAAGAAAATTAAGTAAAGAAAGAAAGAAAAAAGGTCATGCTTGATTCATACCATCAAAGGTATTTTGTAGATGGCCAGTAGCAGGTTATCAGTATGCACTTATTTGTCTTTGTTAGTACATACCAGGCTAATTAGTATAGGAATAAGAATGTGGTTTGACATTGAATGTTTCAAATAAATATGCAAATTATAGTTATAACTACAGTAGCTTCATTAATAAATGAATGAAGTTATTAGCATCAGCTTGGATAAAATCAAGACCATTATGTGCATTTGTCTACTCGGTAGGCCAATTAAAGATTCCTGTGGGTGCACAGTCATGTAGCTATGACTTTAATGTTTCTGTGACTGCTTGCATTGCTAAAGCAATTTCTGCACCCAGCTGAGCTGAACACAGCCTATGTGCTTCAGATCTGTCAGATTCAAAACTTCTGCCACCCAACCTCCACACGCTCTCTCCTTTCGACTGTTGATTTTTAATATCACTTTCACTTTGGCTATCTTCACAAATCTTTTAACGCAACCATCCCTCTCAGTCCCTTGCACGTACACACACACACTCACCCTCTCACTGCCTCATTTCCTCACACTCCCCAGCAATCTTTTCAAAATCACTTCCTTGATTCACATCTTTGCCCTCCCCATTTATGAGCACTTTATTGAGAAGCAAAGAGGTGGCAGAAAAACAGACATAATTGCCTAGGGTGGTAAGTTATTGGAAAATGGATGAATTGCTTTCTTCATGGAAGAGCTGTGAGAGTGTCAGGAATAAAGAAGGCTCCTTAATAACGTTGAAGGTCAGGTGCAGGAGTATTGGGGAGTGATTCAATTTTGCTGCAGTAGTATGGGGGATGAATAAACACACAAAGCATTTTCTCTCCCCCTTTCTATTCTGCAATTTATCAGTAGGTAATTTTGTGAGCATGTGTGTGTTTGTATGTGTTGGGCACATGGTTTTGGATGTGTCCTTTTGTTAGTCTTTGCCAGCTGGGATTGGCTGCCTAAAATAAGCGCTTCTTTTGATAGGGTCATTCAAGTCCATCTCCATGGTTACAATCAGACACCCACAAGGTGGCTCAGTTATGTTAAGTGAGGATGGATGTATAAATCAAAAGAATATCACTGAGTGAGTCTCACATAGTAACAGCCTAATTAGTTTTTATCATTTCTGTGAGTATATTGTGTATATTTGTGTCACTGTGTTTAATTTACGACTTCAAACTTTAGTTTGGAGTATTGGGATGTGATATGCCAAAGGTGCAAGAGACTCTTTTAAAGTTATGTGTCTATATTGAGGAGAGTAAAGTTTTTTTCATGAAGTTTCCAGAAATAGGATCATTTTAATGAATCATCTTTTTCTGCAGTCATTGCCACTTTTTTTGCCACATTTTGTTGACGCTTTCAGCCACAAACACATTGAGTTTTTGTTGCCTCCAGTTCCAGTGAATTCTGTCCTGTTGCTTTTTGACCAATGGGTATTATAATTTCCTGAAAGATATAACACAGTTGTCATTAAGTGTTCTCTGTAGCCCAAACAATGGCAATTATCACACTCTCTGTAAATAAGGGACAGTTCAAGTTGTCAGTGTTTTCTCTGAAATCACATGATACCTTTGCCAAGAACCATATTTGAGGCTGCATTAGGGGGCTGCCAAGCAAGCTAAGAACTTAATGATTGTTCTCTAACGGTTGATTGTTTACGTGTTCATGAATTGCTAACCCTGTTTAAACTCACAGCATGCCCAAAACCAAAATTGGACACAAAAGAATGGAAGGTTTTGCTGCATTTGTTTTTCCTTACCAAATTGTCAAAAAATAGTTGAAACCAAATCACTGCCTACAAACAGTATGTGATATGATGTAACATGTCACTTGATTTCCTCTTATTTCTGAGATCTCCTTCACTTAGACTATCAAATTAGTCACAGCCGACAGATGGACACCCAATGAAATTAGAAGTAAACGCAAACACACTGTCCATCCAGCAAATCCAGCAGACCAGAAAGCCCAGCGCTTTGATGCCATTCTGTGGGTGGATTCCCTGTGACAAATCATTAAAAGCTCCCTCCAAATGCAAGCAGTCAGAGCTGTAAGAATTTACAAGAGACTCCGTTGAAGTGTTTGATGGCAAAATTCTGAAGTGTTCTTCTTTTGCTTTTGCCTGCTAGTGGTATTTTTTATTTCATTGTGTGTTACTCTTTCCCCTTATGATCTGTTGAAAAAATAAAATAAATACAAATAAAGATCGTATCAGAAGCCGTGTTGGATACACAACTTTGAAAAAGTAACCATCACTTCTTAAATTGTAAAAGGTTTATTTTAGATAGCCTACTTGTTTAGGAGAAATCAGGAGAAAGACTTACATTACCTTGAATATGTTAACCCTAAAAGTCATACCTACCAATCACCTGTCATTGGTATCTTGTTCAGAATATGACAGATGATGTAGAATTTCCTCCACTGCGCAACTCATTTCACCCTGTGTTACCGCTGCTCTGACTGTTGAAACATGGGATCTTATAGCCTGTTGGGTAGGGGGAAGAGGAATTCTCGCTGTCGCCTGTTAACAGAAGCGGGCTGTTTGACGTGGCCCCTTTCTTCTGATGTGGTGCTTCAACGGATTGCTTACTGACATTGCTTCAGTGGAAGGAAGATTCTTAACATGACTGTTTTTTTTTTGTTTGTTTTTTTGCAGTTATTTTGATACTAGCAATAAGGAGATGGCAGGAAATGAGGGGGTGTTGAATTTCAATGTGGATGTTGCCGTTTAACGATGAGCATCTTAAATGCCAAATACTCTTTATTGGAAATTAAACAGTAATGCCTTATAAACTGCAGTGTTCTCAAAGTAGCGTTATGACATTTGTTTCCAACACTGGTTAGAGGTGTCGCCGCATTGCATTCCTGTTTGGCTGACGTAACGCTTAATCAGACCTGTAATGAGTTAAGCTCGGGGGCCAGCTATAGATGGGATGTTGGGAATATAACAACATGTTAAT
This sequence comes from Ammodytes marinus, assembly GCF_949987685.1. Lineage (NCBI taxonomy): Eukaryota > Metazoa > Chordata > Actinopteri > Uranoscopiformes > Ammodytidae > Ammodytes > Ammodytes marinus. The sequence continues at coordinate 15,849,668 of NC_137235.1, forward strand.
GTGGTAGAAGTGTGTGCAAGCATGTGTGTGAGAGATGTAGTGTCAGAGGATGGGATATGTATATGCTGAAACCTTACAAAATTACAGATGTAACTAAACTAAGAGAGCCAATGTAACTGTTTGGCAGCCAACGAAGCGAATGGACAGGCAGGCTAGCATGTGCGCTGCAGTGGCTGCACACACACACACACACACATGCACACACACACACACACACACACATACACACACACACACACACACACACACACACACACACACACACACACACACACACACACACACACACACACACACACATGCACACACACATGCACACACACATTCGCATTATAAAGTAGCAGGCCACAGTGGCAGAAATAAAATGGATGACATCTGGCTGGAGCGAGTTTCTCTCTCTCTCTCTTTTTCTCTCTCTCTCTCTCTCTCTCTCTCTTTCTCTCTCTCTCTCTGTTCATGTTTGTCCTATTATCCAGAGAAATGGAGGGAGAAGTGGCTACATTTGGCAAGACTTCTCAAGATCCAGTGGTGAACAAAACGGCTGTCATGGAAGAATGCATTAATATTACCTGTGGACTGATAGTAACCCAATGTATCGAGGATGAGCAAGAAAAGGTGGAGGTTAAAAAGGCGAAGAGAAGAGCTGAAAATAGGATGTTGAGGAATAAAGATACGATTTGAGAGAACAAACAAGTAGGGGTGAATAGAAAAATAGAGAGGAGAGGGAAAGTTTTTCTCACTTTCATTCAATTTAGCGTCATATGTTTCTCCGCCTGCTGCTCTCATCTGAACTAAGTCATGAGTTGCTTGAACAGTTTTGGAGTGTTTGTATGTGCATGTGTGTGTGTGTGTGTGTGTGTGTGTGTGTATGTGTGTGTGTGTGTGTGTGTTTGTGTGTGTGTCTGTGCGTTGGAGGTGCGGTGGCAAATTGAGCAGGTGTATCAGGCACAAAAGAGCTGGGAAGATCAGTGAGTCAACTATTGCCATGTTGTTTGTGAGTGCGTATACATGCCACTGTGTGTGTGTGTGTGTGTGTGTGTGTGTGTGTGTGTGTGTGTGTGTGTGTGTGTGTGTGTGTGTGTGTGTGTGTGAAAAAGAGGGAAGTATAATAGAACTGTCAATCTGGGGGATTTGTCAGGGGAAACAACACAATATGAATCCCACTTAATGTGCAAACCCATGCACATGGATTTAAACACGCAAACACACACTCACACAAATGAACAAACACAGCACTGGATTATGTTTATTTTTGTAAATTGCAGCCATTCAGCTGCAAATAGGCTTCTGATTGTCTCTTGGCTTAAGGTGAAGAAGTGGCTCTTGACACAATGGAAACCCTATAAGCTTTGTTAATATCTTTTGAACATCAGTCTTTATAAAGCATCACTGTTGTTACCTTGGACATATGACATCCTCTGTTCACACACTGTACACGGGCAAACCAACTACTATTACAACAGATACAGTAAGTGGTTGCTTATTGTACAGGGCACAATGTGTGTGTGTGTATTTCAATATGCAAATCCTATTCAAATGCCATAACCTGAGTCAACAATACTCTCATGTTCAACACAGTTGTCATGGAAAGACTTGAGCTCCATATAATCGCACTTAATAGCTCTAGATCTACTTGGGAGAGAAAGGGTGTCAAGATTGATACAAATTAAGTGCATACTTTGCAAAAGAGAAAACATTATGTTCCTATCTGCACTTTAATGAGGCACAGCTTGGGTGCTGTTTCTCTTTCTCTTTTCCTCACTTCCTATTTCTCTTTTTATTCAAACACTCCCAGTCTGGTTAAACTTCCTCCACCTTACACAAGGGGGAAAATCACAAAGGAAGTGTATGGAGCTGTAATGAATTGCATTAAAAAGTCCCATATGAAACGTGTGTGAGATTCTTTTGGTCTGTGTATAACTGCCTGTGATAGAGCTCACTTGCTGTGGGTAGTGTTATAGGGCAGTGGTGGTGAGTGGCTGTTCAGTGCTGCCACAGCCGAGGAAAGACAATGTAGAAAGCAGCAAAATGATACAGAAAAGGCTTCTTTAACACTGCAGATGACTTATTATTACCATCTGCCTCTTTATTACTTTTGTTGACACTCCAATCAGTCACTGAAAATGAATGATGAAACAAAGTCAGCCAACACAGAACTGACCTTGGATTAACTTTGATTTCTTGTTTTGTTTTTCTGTTGGCGCGTCTTCTGCAGACTCATACCAAGTCAAGTAACAGCTCTAGTTTTTGTCAGTACAGATACAGAGAACTGGATTTAAGTAACTTTTGTCTAAATATCTTTAGCCCTGATACGCAGGTCATGTGTTCACATCTTTGTTGTAAAAATTGTTATAGAGGAAAAACAAGCATTTTTCTTTTGTTTTCTTTTAGATAACAATCTGATTCATGTGAATACTTGGGTGCCTTAATTAAATAAAAAGGAGCGGAACCTCTCCCTTTGCAATTCTTTCTTTCCTAGCTTATCTAAAAAGTACAACACACTTTTATGTAGACAGACAGACAGACAGACAGACAGACAGACAGACAGACAGACAGACAGACAGACAGACAGACTATGAGATAGCATTTCCACTGAAAATAACAATGCCAGTGAAGGCAATGTGTTCACCGTTATATTTGCTGGTAACAAAACTTTCACAACAAAGAATTATGAAAAGTGTTATATCAAGAGAAAAATGTCATTATCAGTGGTAAGGTTCACAAATAACAGATGGGATGTGGGTGTTAATATATCAGCCTGTGCTGTTGCCTTTATGTATGCATGTTCTGTGGGCGTCCAGTCCATTTTACCTGGGAGAATGCTTTCTCTCTGTCTCACTCTCTCTATATTCCATCATTCCTCCTTCTCTCTCAACCGATGCAGTACATTTATGTGGTGTAATCCAGATAACTCAGGGTAGGAGGCAGAGTGTGGTACTCCGTGGGTGTTTAAAGAGGGATGGATAGAAAAGATAGAGTAAGAGAAAGGGACACAGTTTGCGTGTGTGCGTGCTCGTACACGTGTCCTGCTTACACTCTGCGTTTGCTGCATTTTATATCTATACATACATATAGATAGAAATAGTAGTGTCTTAAAATTAGCGCATTATAAGCAACATTAAAGGTGCTCCGAGGAACTTTCAGTTTGTGTTAATTCTTGCACCCCCTTTGGACAAATGCGGTAGTTTATTTACTACGCCAGCTGTTGTTCCTGGGTGAGCTTAATTTATTATTTTACTGTAACTGTTTAGTCATTTTCAAAAGAGCATGATAGTGTAGGCCTACAATATTTATTTTTTTAATTATCACTGCTGCTTTACTTTTATGTTTTAAATTGAGAAAGACATTATCCAAAACTATCAACAACCTCTGTATTTAAAAATATAAAAATAGCATTCTTTGCACTGATGGTCTCATTTGCTGTTATATGTAATTTATTATCAACAGATGAAAAATGACACTGTTTCAGAAATATTTTTAAGTTCCATGTAGCACCTTTAAATCTAAGGAAGCCTTTTGAGCAATATTTCTCGTTTTGTGACAATTATAGAACCCAAAATCATGTGAAATTGAGTGAGGCAGTTGTCCAAGCAAAATAAATGCTGTTCAAAGACTGATGACATACAATAGTTGTCATACTCCCCTGGGCTGGTTAGTTGACAAAGCCTTCAGGAACATCACTCAGCTGTAGGGTGGTTTTGTACGGAGGCTGACAAAGGCGAACAAGCTTCAACGGCCCAAAGCATTTTCATTGGGAGAAACGTGCTACATGTAAGCCTACACGTTTACATCAATCCACTGAAATGAAATTTTGTTGCTGTATTAAATGCTGAGCTTTTAAACTCCATACTAGATCTAATGCTCTAATGTAAACACACAAAAAACATAATGCACAAAACCTTTAACCAAAACCAAAGTCATTGATGTATTGCTGTATTCCAGCAAATCATCAAAAACAATATGTTTACACTAACATAACAAAACCCTCTAGAGTCCATAGGAATTATTACTCATGAAAGAAAAGGTAGAAGCTGTGTGCAGTTATTATAGAATGGCAGATCACTTTTGATTTGTCAACATTTCTTTTAACCATGTCCACCATCATTCTTTGACCTTAAGTGCGTATTACTGTATCCATGAAGACGCAGTCCCTTAAAACAAAGTATAATTTAACCCCAATTTACAATTTTGACCTTTCTGTACTTACCAAATACCTTTGCTAATTCTGCTGAGAACAGCAGGTGGAAGCGGTGATAACCCCTTTGCTTTGTATCATTTTCTATGTATAAAAGTTTTTTTCAACTACCTGCTGTTATCCATGGTGTCCGTAGGCGTGTCTCTTCCAGTGCTGAGGTGTTGGTTTATACACTTTAAGTGTGACACAAGAGATAAATGTGCAGGCAGACAACAGTGTCTGGTGTTGCCAAAAGTCTGATTTAGGATGCCTTTTGTATATTGTACTGGCCACCTGGACTGTTAGCCCACTTAATGCTACATGTGGCAAAAACATAGCAATGCGCTAAGCTTGTTTTGATCAATGCTCACACCAGCTGCTTGGGTATTCACAGTGCAGATGAAAGTTTGCTGTAACATCAATGTCTAAAAAAACAGTAGTGTTAAGTTTGTATTAATTTCCAGAAGAGAACAATTAAGTATTTTGAAATTTGAGCAGGATATAACGAATACGCACTACATATTTGTACAAAATGTACATAGCTCATACAGTCCGTGATCCAATATGAAAGTTGAATAATGAATATTTGCATTACATAAAGAGAGTCAGACTGATTAAATGGTCAGACGAGACCAGTTCTGTTAGAAAAGCCACTTCAAGCATGTGGTACTAGCGACAAATCAAGCTTGCCAGATTTAGCTGGACATGTCTTGAGTAGGAGGCTCTTCCATCCAAGGTCATACAAATCATGTAAAAGTAACACAATAATAGTAAGTGGAATATTTCAGTAAAGTGGGGGGATGTCAGTGGAGCCAAGGTAGTGCTTGGATTGATCAAGTAATTTTTCCGAAATCTGAAACACAGAAAGACTCCAAGCGGACCAGTGGCCAGGTGGACTCTTGAGTTGGGATTGACACTTGCTTTGGCTAAAAGCTACAGCAAAATTCATTGAATCAGTGGACCGATTTTTCAAAAGACTTTTCAAATCTTGGTGGCCTTGCCATTTTAAGTGTCATCAACATGCACTCCCCTTACCAGCGATTTGTCCATGTTCAGCCATATCAAAAATCACTCCCTTCTGTTTCCATCGTGCTGTATTTAATGTCCACACAAGAAAGTGCATTTGGCACAAACCGCTTGTAACTGTCCATTTCGACAGCCAGAGTTAAGTGCAAAAGGTAGAAATGAAAAGAGGTGGAAGGATCACTTACTACATACATAGATTTATTACATCCACATTTCTCACTTACAGTAATAAGTACCCCTATGGCTTCTTCGTCATTTTACAAGCGGTATTTACTCGTTTAGGAAATATCAATAGCATTAAAGCTTACCATATGATAGGATTAAAAAAAAAACTAAATACTTTCAAGTAGTTTCATTTACAGCATTTCCACAGAATCCTTGAGTTTCCTTTAGTGAGATCCTAGAGGGTCTTTTTTTCTTATAACAATCCAGAACCATTTTGAAAACTACTTTGGCAGCACAGCTCTTTGAATGCGCACTTCGAGTCATTATTTTTATAAATATTCGCAGGGAATTGTTGAGCCATGAAAGTCAATCTACATTTTTTGTTTAATATAATTTGTTAGGTCACCAGGCTCTCTGTAATTACTTAAGCCTTTACATGCCATGGTAAACGGTGAAAAGTGGGGCTGCAGACCGACGGTTCTCTTCCAAACGTCAGCGTGAGCAGATGTTGGCCCCAAAGGCCTCCACCAGCATGGAGCCCCTAAAGCTAGACACTGTGGCAAACACACCAAATACACTCATACTCTGTACATTCACATCCACATGCATGCACTACATTCACACACCATACCAGAGCATTAAACCATTTCTATTGTACTTCAAAGCATGAGGCGGGTCATGGAATTGGGTGAGGGAATGGCAGACACAGATGTGAAATACAATGAACAATTTAATGTTTATGTTAAAAAAAACTAGAATGTCTGTATGAAAAAAGCCTTCTATCATCAAGAATGTGTGTCTTGTCCTCTGGCTGTGATAGGAGTAATTTTATGCAGGTGGATTATGATGATTACAATGAAAACATCCTGCATTCATTTCAAAGCAAAATGAGTTTGTTTTCCCAAATGTAATCCATGACTATAAGAAAAACAAATCTATAGCAAGTTTCCTATCAAATCCAATCCTGTGGGACACTGGGTGTTGTCATCCGTCTTGTTGATTATCTCATTTATATATGGCAGGTCTCAGAATCAATTGTTTATTGACGGTGAAATGCTACACATGGAAATAGCTTTAATGAAAGATCGCAAACCAAATTACACACATTTCTATGGTAAAGCAGCTTTGACCTTCACTTCAATATCCATAAGAACGCAATGACAAAAGTTGGCATGATCACACACCAAACGCACGCACACACGCACACACACAAGCGTGCACGCGCGCGCACACACACACACACAATGTACTGTAGATGAGAGACCACAGGGGTGTATGATAAATATTTGAAGTTTAAGCACAGCAAATCTGTAATCCATCAGAAGGTGCCATGATAATATTGTGTGTGTGTGTGTGTGTGTGTGTGTGTGTGTGTGTGTTTGTGTGTGTGTGTGTGTGTGTGTGTGTGTGTGTGTGTGTGTGTGTGTGTGTGTGTGTGTGTGTGTGTGTGTGTGTGTGTGTGTGTGTGAGCTGAAGGCATATACTTGTGCCCTTAACACATGTGTGAGATCCAACAGTATATGAATTGGCCTACTGATCCTTGTGTGGAAAAAAAGGCGAATTTGTGGAATTGCACATTTTCAAAGGCAAGTCAAGGATGCCGTTAGGTCAACAGGTACTCAGCTCAATTGTGCTTTGTTGATGGCTTTTTCTGAACTTTACCCTCAAGGCTAATGCCATGCTAGACTAGCTTGGCTAGATTACACAAACAAGCAGAAAAAGGTGATTCGCAGGCAGAGTACAGTAATGGCTAAACCATGTCCACTGCTTCACTGTGGTATCATATACAATGCATCGGCTGCCTTCACAAACCCAGGCCAACACAATTTCCCACGCTGCTGTCCAAGAAGACAACTGAAATGTCCAAATGGACATGAGGGGGAAAAATCGAAGAAATCATTGGGGAAACCAATTCAACGAGGGATCTCCTCTTTGGCATATTTCTGTATAACATTTCATGGCAATACCTTCACATTTTGTTGAGATATTTCAGAATCAAATATCTGACTGATTGACTGACTGACACACCCCGCCCCCCCCCCCTACCCCCCCCCCACCCCAGAGCAGACAGTGTAAGCAAAAAGCAATATAGACTATACGTATATACTATATACAGTACTGTATATAGACAAAAAGGACACAACTGTGTAAAAAGGCCCTGGTTTTTTAACAATATTTTTTAGGTTAGCTATTGGTATTCAGCTGGGCAGTCTGAGTTCAGGGTGTCGGTACACAGCCCAGCACTCTGTGCCTCCGACCTGATGGGCTGAGACGGCTGTCTGTCCAGATCAGAGCTATGTTCCTTTGGGTTGGATTTTGCACTGATGACGGTGCAATCCCCAGACTGTCACCCTATGCCAGATTCTATGATTGGATCAGCAGGCATGGATGAGGGACTGTGTGTGACTGTGTATGTGTGTGTGTGTGTGTGTGTGTGTGTGTGTGTGTGTGTGTGTGTGTGTGTGCGTGTGTGCGTGCGTGCGTGCGTGCGTGCGTGCGTGCATGCGTGCGTGCGTGCGTGTATGTGTGTGTGTGTGTGTGTATCTCCTCCCTTTGTGACCTTTATGAGCTGAAAGAAAAACCTTTGACAATCATAGTGTTACTGCTGTTTAAAACAATTATAATATTTTTTTTTTTTTTCAAGGCTTTGACGTTTTGGTGAAATTGAATATAAAATACACTTGGAATTACATTCAAAATAGGCTTCTGAGCTCAGTTATGACCTAGACAATTGATTTTGGTTGATACATTGAGCTTGTACAGAATTGAAATTATTTATTTAGACCACACACCACATAAAAACATAAACAAAAAAAGAAAAGTTAAAACTTCAGGGGGAAGGAGTAACAAGTACAAATTCTCACCTATTTGTGCAAAAAAAAATATTACATGTAGAGATTAAGCAAGTTAATTAAAAAGGAATTAATGTATTCCCTTCTTATTTTCTGGCTAAGCTCATGCTAGAAACATTATTTTACAATCGAAAGAATTGTGCATATGTAAGCCTGTGTGTACTTCCTGACTGTAAGCTTCAGTAAGCCTTAAATACCAAAGATAAAATGTAGGATCTTGGGAGCCGGCAGGCAAAACGGTAAGCTGCCAAACTTATCTGCATACCTTGAGGCCTGTTGCTTGAATAAATGTAACTGCTTTATTTCATCTACTTGCCAAACGACAAGTTGTTTAGTTCTGAGCATCTTCAAATGAGACTCCGAGTGAACCATTTTCACTATATCAAGACCATTTGGAGTCCTTGTTAAAAAGAATGCGAAAAAGACAAGTATTATCAATTAGATAATTGATTATTTTGATGCTTTTATTCCAGGTTTTATAATAAATCAGCTATTGGTGGCCTTCCTTGAGAGTATCTCCTCAGTCACAAAGCCAAGAGATCAAAGCCCCTTCATGTCGTCCCTCGGCATACAGCGGAAGCATTTGTACAAAGCAATCCTCAATCAAAGGTTGAGATACCATTGAGGATCTCAGGGGTTCACAGTGCGTGTGTGCATGAGAGTGAGGGGTAATTGAGGCGCTTCATCCTTGAGTTTTGATAAGGGGACCAATGGTGCATGCGGTTGCTGTGGAAACCTTTGTTTGAACATAACAGTACACGGATCTCCATTCCTGCACACAACACACCCATATATGCCTCACTCCCTGTCTCTGTCATATCAGAGCGTACTTCTTGCTTCAGTGATTTGAAAAGAGGCAGCCGATAATAATGAAGAGTCCTTGGATAGTACAGCAAACAGCCAGCTTTTTAATCCTTTTCCCTGCCTACAAGGGTTGCATATCTACCAACTAATATTAGTGTCAGGGTTTGATTTTGGCCTCTGGAGGATGTTGAATGAAATAGTATGTGTGTGTGTGTGTGTGTGTGTGTGTGTGTGTGTGTGTGTGTGTGTGTGTGTGTGTGTGTGTGTGTGTGTGTGTGTGTGTGTGTGTGTGTGTGTGTGTGTGTGTGTTCATGGAGGGGAGGGAGGGGCTGCAGTTCATCACAACACACAGATATGGAACGTTGGGGCACACATACACAACCATCTTCCCAGGTGACCTGCGTTCATGCTGAGAGCGTGTTGGTAAATTGTTAATATTGTGAGGTGCATTGCGGCTTGTACATTTGAATGCTTCCTAAATTACATTTTAAATTTAGATGAGCTGTTTCAGTTTGCTGATAAATATGTTGTCCTGTTTTGCTTAGAGAAGGCTGAGGGAGGGGCGGGCATGGCATGTGGTTACTACAAAGGCAATTCAAGAAGGACCCCAGCAGTCAATCAATAATCACTTTTTGTTTTGCTCACCACTCCAAATTGTAGGGACACCATGCACCTTTTTTAAGCAGTGAGAAATGTATAGTGTGTGTGCGTATGTGTGTGTGTGTGTGTGTGTGTGTGTGTGTGTGTGTGTGTGTGTGTGTGTGTGTGTGTGTGTGTGTGTGTGTGTGTGTGTGTGTGTGTGCGTGCGTGCGTGCATGTGTGCGTGTGTGCGCCGGTGTTATGTGAAGGTTTTTGGGTTGTGAAAAAACAATTAACAGTCTTTCAATCAGGCAGATCCACTACAGCAAGTCATCACGCTTGCAGAAATGTAATCAAGATGAATGTTTGATGATGCCTCTGCAATTTCTTCTATCAACTTCCAACATTTACATAGCTCCTTCTCACTCACACACGCACACAAAAAATATTGGTTATTGTAAATACTCTATTGTACCAACACAGCGCACCCACTGACTCTATGCAATTAATTCAGGTACATGCAGAATGGAGATATGCGCCTGTAAATGTTTGCACCCGCTATTTAGTTATAAAGTGTTCACAAGCAGTGTGCTTTTCTGGAGTTGTGTGTAGGCGCTCAGTATTTTTGCATCAACTGATTTACGTCAATGACTAGAATTTGAGATTTAGAGCCATAGTGCTATATAAACTATATATTCAACCTCACATTCCTTGCAGACAAACAACACATATCATACTGGGATACTCCAATATTTTCTAAGATGAGGTACATGATATTGTCAAAAGTATTGGCTCACCTGCCTTGACACGCACATATGAACTTAAGTGACATCCCATCTGTGTATGTTTATTATGTAACCTTTTTTATTAGGACCTTCAACGGTAAAAGAAAAAGAGAAACACAAAAGGAAAACCTTGAATTAATGTAAGACCTACCACAAACGTGCAATGGCACTATTCAATCCTTTCAACATGTTCTCACAATGGACACAATGTTTATTCTCAAGGTGCTGCAGATTTAAAAGGGGACTATGGGCCAACTAGAAGTGGATCAGGGAAAGAAGGAAAGATGGACTGAATTAAAAAAAAGTCTCACCGGTCAAATTTTTCTCACAAGGTGTCTCTCTACACCACGATATACTGTAGCCATAGCAACTGGCACCCAGCATCTCCTGAAGGGAATGTGAAAAAGGATTCGTGATTCATATCCAAACAACAACAACAGCCTGAGAATCCAAATAGGCAGAGGTAAACTGCCACCCCCAGACAGTCGAGCTGACAGCTGTGAGTAGGAGGGGCCAAGTAGACAACAAATAAACAAAAAAAAAACACACACACATTCTTCCCCCATCCTAAACCGCATATCTTCTGGTCTGTGATTTCTGCTGGCCTCGTGTGATCTCAGCCATGTTGACAAAGGCTGACAAAGTGCCTGATGGTGAAGAGTAATAACGATGTCATGTCGGCAGGATGGAATAAAGTAAGACTGGCAGTGTTGCTAGCGAGGCAGCTCCTGTGGATGAAGGCTTCCTATCACTGAGATGTTTTTTTTTTTTAAATTTGTCCATTTGTGGAAATGGATCATTCCAGAGGGTATAATGATGAATTGTGTACCAGTCAGAGATAATGGTGTGTATAAATCTCAAAAGAAAAACTCTCAAGCAAAATTCTGATCCACTGTTTCATGTTCTTGTACAAATAAACATGCAGATGTAATTACTGCTGCTTCACTCCACGTCCAGGCTGCATCAGTTTCTATCTTTTTTTCTCCAAAACCACTATCCAGCCTTCATTAAAAACACACACACACATTCACTGCCAATGAAAACATGATGAGCCAAATCAAACTACTTGTGAAGCGTATTTAGCAGAGCTGAGAAGAAGATGAGATGAAAAAACTTTCTGAATCACAATAACCCAGATTGGGATCCCTTCATTACCAAAAGTTGCCGCAAACATGCGCACACATTGCAATCCAGTCATGCAGCTTTGCCAGATTTTGCCCGCTCAAGTAAGCGGCAGCAGCAATCATGGCTCTGCCTGCTGGGCCCACTATAAGGCAGCTGTGTGCCTCATCACCAATCAGAGGGGAGAAGTGGCAGGTACCAGTTTGGACTATGCGGTGCTATGTGCGGTGCTATGTCTCTTGTTTTTGTTTTGCATTTGCTCGTCGCTCCAACCTTACTTGTTTCTTTGCTCTGCTTTGTTTCTTCTCACGCTTTGTTTCTACCTTTCTTCGTATTACTTTTGTTTTGCATCCTTGGCTGGGAAGTTTTGCCGTTCAATTGTAAAGGATAACACCGGCATAATTATATTCTTCTTTTGCCAATGAAAACAAAAATAAATTACCTGCCACAGTCCGAAGCTGCATTTGTCTGCTCTATTGCAGATATGCCCAAACATCGCACTTGTTTTGCAAAATATATATTATAAATTGGTTTCATAGTCATATTGCTGCTTTACCTAATGTAATACATAATTTTCAACATGATAGGGAAGGAGCCTGGGGAATAAATATAGGTTCCTATGTGTTATCTAAAACCTTCGGAATAAACAAAAAAAATCAGAGGTGGGCTAATTCTCTGTCAAATGTAAGGTCATTTCCCAAAAGTAATTATAATACTATTTTAATTAACTCCCGTCAAACACTTTTGACGTGCCTTTTATGTTTCATCTCTGTGTCTTTCCCAACTAATTTATTTCTATTTTTTTAACTGTGCTTTGAAAAGTGCTATGTAAGATAGTCAGAGCAGAGCCGCCCGCTTACGTGCCTTGGATGTTTCTTTCCACTTTTCAGTCTGGTGAAATGAATCCTACAAATTAAAGGTTTATTTGTAAAACAGTTTTCTTACCGATGATTGGGGTCAGAAAATGTGTGCACATGAGTGACAAAAGTGACAAACAAACCAAATACAAATGAAAGGAAAGTTAAAGATGGAGTTCTCCACAGAGGTTTTCTGACTACCAAACACCAACGACGGAGCTAGTTAAGTGTCAAAGAAATTCAAATTAGGTTTGTAAAAAGATAAAGAAAAGTGACGTTAGAAAATAAAGGTAGAGGCTATGTAGGTAACTGAGTCTGGTCTTTGTACACACTGTTTCTATGCACTGCAAAATAGATGCATTTCACCTCTCTGATCTCTTTTGATCTATCTCTGGAGTCTTTTCAATGTCATCCTTGGTTTTACTACCAACATAATCATTTCTTCATTGAAATCTGTCGGCATTGTCCGGGGGCATTATGTTTTCGGATTGTACGTTCGCGTCCTCATGACCGCAATATCTCGAGAACGATTCGAGGGATTTACGTTAAAATTTGGCACAAACTCACACTCGAGAATAAAACTATTTCGATTTTAGAGGTCAAAAGTCAAGGTCACTGTGTCCTTGAGCATTGTGAGCACAATATCTCAAGAACACTTTTCAAAAGCATTGAAGGATTTTTGTCAAATTTAGCACAAACCTACACTTGGACTCGAGGGTGAACTGATTAGATTTTGGAATACAAAGGTTACTGCGACATAAGACATGGTATGAGGTTGCAGTAACGTTGTACCATAGAGCGGCTTCTCAGGAGCTTTACCTTCTTCAAAGTGTTGCCTATAACTGATATTTCAGTGTGTGGCAATTGTGGAGGCATACAGTATTACCGCCAAGTGGTATTTCCCCTGCCCTACTAATGAAGGGGGTTGTTCCTTATCCAAATCGAGGGTCTAAGGAGATGGGGTGTTGTTTGCTGCACAGATTGTAAAACAAACAACAACAATTATTTTCACAAATATTAATTTGGGAATAGTATGCCCCATGCTTCTGACAGTACCCCTGCAGTATGAGTCAAACTGTTTTCCACTTGTCCTGTATAATGACGGGTCGTACTGTAGACCCTTTCATTCAACTCACGGGGGCAGTCAAGGCAAGCTGCAAGGTACCATTGATATAATTTGTTTTTCTGCTCCTAGGTTCCACCTATGCAGGAGTAGGATCCAATTTGTTTGTTTTTTAAATGAGATCCTACTTTTGTAAGTTGGTACTTCATCAAATAAATAAAAACATGCAGTCCAGCTTTAAAATGCACTCTAATACCTCACTAACGTTCATGGGTGTCATGAGGGTGGACAGTACATCTCTTCCTTTGCACCAGCTTTCCCCCCATGATGAATTATTAATAGAAAGTGTTTCCCTTTTTCAACCATTGCTCTATTACGTAGTTGTAGAACAGTGTTTGGTTCCCACATTTGGGGCCATATAATATGTTCTGGAGCACACGCGATCAATTCAAAATAAGTGAATTAATCCATTTTGTAAGGTGATTTTGACACGGGTCTGGACTGCTGTACTAGCTCTCCACAAAAGCACACTGGCAGCGACCCAGTGTCTATCCGTCATATACACTAGTGACCAGCCCTCTACCTCTCCCAGCAATTGCAACGATAGTCTAAATGTCACTGTTTTCGGTGTTCCTAAAATAGTGTCTCCATTGCTGAGCCTCTGTGAAAAGGCACGCTCCAGGAAAACGGCACAGTGATTCTGACTCACAGCAGAGGCAGCGGGAACACCATGCCATCCCAAAGCCAATTAAACATGCATGGGGGTGTATGTGACCTCAAAGGAAGCCAGTGGATGGATGGTGGTTCTCTCCCCCATCTTTTCACTCCATCACTCACCCTCTGTCACTCTTTTGCCAAGGCCCTTTCCTTTTCCCCTATTTTGCCAATTATAGGGAATTATTCAGGGTGGCCATGCACCTGTTAAGTGTTTTTTCTTCCAATGAGCACACACGCACAAATTGAGGTGAGGAGACGATGAGCAAGTTTATGCTACAGCACTCTGGCTGGGCAGCGCAGGCAGATGAGTTGGCATAGACGTGGCTATGCATTCACCCTCTAGTACACACACACAAACACACACACACACACACACACACACACACACACACACACACACACACACACACACACACACACATACACACACACACACACACACACACACACACACACACACACACACACACACATAAGCACATAGTTGAGTGTGTGTCCCTGTGCATTTTGATGTGTTTCCATAGGTCAGGGCAAGGCTAGCCATTCAGAAGCTAATGTGATGTGGGTTAGAGAAGGACTAATTAGCTTTCTCTCCCCCAGCGAGTGTCATATTAAGTAATGGCCACATAACGATAGATTGAATTCCCGGACAATACAATTACAATTGCGTAATCTCATATTATAAATTCCAATGACAGCTCAGGATTTCTATATCCTGAGAGATGTGAGATCACATGTTCGATTGCACTCTGTTCTCTGTGAAATATGCCTTGTTTGCGCTTTGATGATCAACAGTGCAGAAGAAGGAAATGGGACGGAAATCCTGAAATGCCATACTATGTTTGGATGAGCTGATTTTCTGCATTTAATCAAATTTAAACCTCGGCTTGAAATGTCATAGTTGCTTTAATTAACATATACCACGGTGTAATATACATTTCACAATGGGGGCTGCTTTTCACCCAGCCTTTCATTCACATTCATCACCAACTCTGGATTCCACTTGCGTCACTTAGGGGGCAAAAGGCTGTTTACTTAGAGAAAAGAGCAGCTTAATAATGTTAGCTTTGAAAAACAAAGTCATTCATTTAACTTTATTCTTACTAGATAAGGAAAATAAAAATATCTGCATGATATGAACATACCCCGTCTCAGATTTGGTAAGAAACCCAGACATATAGGAGGACCTTGAGTTATTCAGCAAAATCTGCATTTAGGGTATCCCAATATTATCTTTCAATTACTGATCTAATATTTGAACCCCGAAAGTGTGTCTTTTCTCGTTGTGTTTTGAAGACATCCTGGCCTCCTTTTCTTGAATTCCCATGTTCTGAATTCTCAGCATAGACTGAAGACTTGCTAGCGTCTCTGAACTCACTTTTACCGCAACTAACTATTTTCAACTAAAGTGACTTTCCATGAAGTTATTGTGCACTTCTTGCTCTGCTTTCGGCTTTTTGTAGTCTCTGCATTACAGTTGCCACATTTGGATTCCCTCAGTTTTGCCTTAGTCATTAATTAATCATAAACACTAAACAGATTAATTCCCTTTAATTTATACTCCTGCTCATCCTACTGTTTCTGCCTTTTGGTTTATGAGCTGAGTCTGAGAGACGTGTCACTTTGTAAGACATACTGAATGCCTTCCCTTGAAGGAGGGAAACAGAGAGAGTGGGAAGATAACACAGCCAGGCAGCACTAACCGATCAGAGCACTCCAGCAGAGATATGACCCACATAGACCCATGCTCGTTTAATCAGCCTGCTACTGGCAGCGTGGTGGCGGGGAAAGACTGAGAGGGAGGGAAGGAGGGACAGGGGGAGTTTGAGTGTTAGGAGGCTCGATATAGTTTAAAGAGAGCTAAAATACATGTATACATTTTTTTGCTATTTCTTTCTATGCTTCTTCTCTCTCCATTCCGCACACTAATATTTTCTCCCTTCCCTTTACTTGTCTCCCTGCACTGTATTATTTTCTTTCCTTTCATTTCCATAAACCCAATATACGATCCAAGAAGATAAGAAATGTTCAAAGTCCTCAATAATGCACAGATGCTGTACAGAGCTCATATAAAAATGCTGTTTGTGGACCACAGCACAGCCTTTAACACAATCATCGCCCCCATACTCGTCACAAAGCTTGAAGAGATTGGGACTTCAAAGGACAACAGGCTGTCTCTTAACGTGCTGAAGACTTTCTGTACTTGCAACAGAAAGCATCCCAACAAGCAGCATCGTTATTTGGGTGTTTCATGAAACTCATCCTCCCCTGATTTAAAATCCTCCTGATTATGCACTGTTGCCCATACAGTTGGAATACAATATGTTTGATCTCATGAAGTGATTGTGATAATGTGACTTATTCTTGATAGATTAACTGTATATCTTCTCAGAACTGTATTGATCTATATCAAACATATCCAAGTGAAAATTAAACCATGATTAACCTTTGCAAACTGTGCATTCAGGCTTAAACTAAATTAGAGAAAGCAAGCCATGGCATTTGCTGCACCCCCTCTGCATCAAGAAATTCTCTCACTGCAGTTGCCCTATGTAGTCTTGCGTTGTCGTCTTGCAGCCTAAAGGTGCCAACACACTGCACTCCGCGGCGCGAATCGCAGGTTCCGCGCCACGTGATCATATTGGGTCATAGTGTGTCCGCCGCCGGCCGCCCTGCTGGACATGGGACATGGGACATGCTGGCGCTGATGCTAACCGGTGCTGAGAGCACCAGTCTGCTGTGCTGATGGTGCTTTACCCAAGCTAACCGGTGCTAACTTGGTTCATAAAGCAAAACTGATAGCTGCACACAGCAGGCAACAGACACATAGGCTATTCACAGAACTTATGGGAGCAAACTGTGACTATTATGTTTTCATCCATCTTAATTTCCTCTGTCCGTCGTCCCGAAGTGAGTGACGTCGGGAGGAGCTCAACGCTGATTGGCTATCGCGGCGCGGCCGGCGGCGAAAAGTTCAATATTTTCAACTCCTGCGGCGCCGCGCTGCGCCGCCCTGGCCGCGCCGCGTGAACCGCTCACCACGTGAACCGCTCACCACGTGAACCGCCGCACCCTTTGTCTTCTATCCATACGGTCAAGGGTATAGCGGCTCTCATCCATAAACCATACCACAATAGGTCAGTGCCCAAGCTGTAATGCCTGTCAGGAGTGGCCATACTCAAGTGAGTGAGTGACATTTGAAAGAGTTATATTGGGCATTCATATGCATGAAATACCCTTACATTTCTGTTTTCTGTTAAAAAACAGAACCAAAAGTTGAAAAAAAAAAAATAATAAAACGTCCTATCCTTCAATACTGCCAATTTGGGACTAAGGGGCTCATCACTGCTGTTTGCGGATGATGTGGTCCTAATGGCATGATTGGTCTGTGACCTTCAGCTCTCACTAAATCAGTTCCCAGCAGAGTCTGAAGCAGTTGAGATGAGGATCAGCACCTCTAAATCTGAGGCCATGGTTCTCAGCAGGAAACTGATGGATTGTCTACTCCAGTTAGGGAATGAGTCCTTACCCCCAAGTGAGGAGTTCAAGTTCCTCAGGGTCTAGTTTGCGAGTGAGGATATTAGCGTGAGATTGGCCAGAGAATTGGAGCATGGCATGTTCTTTAACCAATCAAATTTGGACTTTTCTGAGTTGGTCGTATCATTTCACGTCTACGCCTTTTGGCTGGTCCTGTCTTTTAGCCCCATCCGGAGGGAAAGTACTAAACTACAAATAGCTTGCAAAAAAGACTGTATAAGGATGGCACGCATGTATGTCAGATTCATTAAATTTAAGATTAGATTTTTTAGATGAGACTTTATCAAAACACAATGGATTCCAGAGAAGAAGGAATGGATTTGGTGGACGACTTACTGGTAAAGTATTTTTCGAGAATCGTCTTTTATGAAAAGCTGGACATTGTGAAGCAGGGTCGAACAACACCGCAGCTAGCCGCCCTGACAGCTGGATACAGGATTTTATGCGACAGCTCCAATCCAGCAGCAATTTTGCATTGTATTCTGTATGAAGAGCCACACATTTCAGCAAAGGATACGCCAAAATGCCCACAAGACCATTATTCCAGGGATATAATATACCCTGACAAATGAAGGTAGAGGTTGTGTAACATCCATTATTCAGTCAGACTTTGACAGTGAAGGGCCTAAATGCTCTGTTATGAAAAAGACAAACAAATAGTCTATTTCTGATGGGCTTGTATTTCATGTACAGCATACACTTTTAGAGCAGTATGAACAAGTCCTGGTAGAAATAACTTATTCTAGGTTGGGAGATACAATATCCCATTCTAACATTTTAGATGCCAGGCTCAAAATACAAGTCCAACTTGTATGAAATAATATATCTTGAAGGGTTCCCAGCTGGTCTCCTCCAACATCTGCAGTATTTATCCAAATCATGACGTGTGAGGTGAAATACAGAATTCCACTCATCTCTCTGCACTTCTTGCAAGAGGAATGGAGGGAGGGAGGAAAGAAAGGAAAGGCATACAGCCGAGACGAAACTGTAGCTTATTTTTTCCAAAACAAAGAAGGATGTTCCCTTGAGAGAAGGAAAGCAGACAGATGTCTGTTCTTCAATTTCAACCCTCCGCCCAGGAGGCCTTCCCTGAACTTGGACCACACTCAAGAGATACAACGCAATCTTTGGGAGAACCATAGACTATCCTGCCTGTTGATGTTAGATGCTGCCACTGTACTGTTTGACCATACAATGTTGGCCATGCAGACACAGAAAGCAATTGCAGAGGGCTTGGTGGATTGTTCTTATTTACAGTACATTGAGTGCAGTCACAAAAAGTACAGCATTTCCCCCTACTGTCTGAATACACAACTGTGGTCCAGGGGCAGTACACCTGAAGTACGGTAGTCTCTCTTTTTATAACCTGGTTTCACATCTTACCATTTGTAATTCTGAAAGTTCAGTAATATACCCATTGATACCTCAATCTACCCAATTACAATTGTTTAATTACAAGGCAATGTAAAAAAAAAACATAATTCCCAATTTGGAATGTCCACTCACTCAATCTTTGTCCCGCTGTTGACCAAACCATTGATGTGGACATACCAGAAACTAAATTGACAAGTTCCAGAACCATGATATGATCCTTCACCAGCTTCCCATCCATGAACATCATCAACTGTATTTGCCAAACAAAATGCACCAATGCTGGAGATTTGACACTCATTTCAGCAGGAACGGGTGAGTGCTTTCCTCCCCTGCGCTATCCCACTTTCAAAACCCTTAGGTGCCTGGAAAAATAGACAGAGAGCAGACTTGTACCAAAACATGCATGATCTTTACCCCAGAGCTTCACTGAGCACATAAGCAGCGCGTTTATGTTTTGACAAAGACAAGAGCAACATTGTCTGCTTAGTTCAGTGCAAGGGAAGACATTTTTGTGTTGTTTGTGTGATCAATTCATTATTGCATCATAAAGAATCCACACAAAATATAAAGAAAATTGATTGATTTTTGTGATGAGGGTCCCACTTACACATGTGAAAATAGACCACAAGTCTATTTGAATACTTTCCCTGCTTGTATTGCATATACTTGCTGCTGCTTTTGTGTCCAGTTTTCGGCAGAGGTTCTTCCTCCATCAATTATTTGACCTAAGTAATAGAAGCTGCCCTGATGTAGGCCTTATCATTAAAGGTTATTTCCATAGGTGCTTTTATATTGTGCACTGCCACTTCTTAAGTGATACTGTATATGTCTAATTTTCATTACCTGACCCCTTATGAGTTAGTCACCCACACATATATGGAGGATGAAAACGAGTGGAAAGGTGGTCCTAATGCAACAGTCCGTGATGTAGTAGAGCCAGGACACTAAAATGCTTATACAAACATTCATCCCAGAATGAAACAGAAATGCATGTAGTAAAATATACCTGCACTGCTTTTGTGTTTGGGTTAAACTCTCTGTGTTTGCATTTAATTTCAATATAATGACTGATAACACTCCAGAGGCGGAGAACCGCAAAGCTATGTCAGTAATTTATTTGTTGGCAAACAACTTTCACTGTTACAACAAATATTAGTTATGAGATCATTCAACTGGGAACCCATACAAAAAGAATAAATAATTAGCAATAATATTGTAATAATAATCATAATCGTAATAATTTATAAAAAATAACAATAAAACAAACCCAGTGCCATTTTTTAAACTCCTGCCTAAAGCCAGCTTT
Source organism: Ammodytes marinus (assembly GCF_949987685.1). Lineage (NCBI taxonomy): Eukaryota > Metazoa > Chordata > Actinopteri > Uranoscopiformes > Ammodytidae > Ammodytes > Ammodytes marinus. The sequence goes on from NC_137235.1 coordinate 15,870,029, forward strand.
ATTTCCTCCAAGCTTGTTTTGCTGTCTTTAAACCAAAAAACAGATAAATAAATAATTTCTCTCTTGGGGGCTTGTGGGATACATGTGCAAGCTACACTTCATACACATTTTCCTCCTAAATAAGTAAACATTTGTTTTCCACATTGGACAGTGCTGCTATGTGCAGCGTTTTCATATCTTCAGTACACATATATGGTGTAATCATGGCATTTCACAGGGAAGACCCACCCATTTTTAAATAGTGGAAATCTTTTTTTTTTTTTTTCAGTTTAGAAAATGACATGTATAATTCTCAGCAGTCTTTTCTGTACAATAGGATCTAAACCAGCACAGCAAGGTCATGTCAATTTGTAGACTATTTGGCAATAGAGAGGATATGCTTCATAAACTATTATTTTGTCACTTCAAATATCTAGTAACTTTATAATTTCTGTTTTTGCACCCAGGCCCCTTCTTGCGCCTAAAGGATGCTTTATTCCAGAACAAAAGAGATGAGACCTACTTCCAGCAAAGACTAAAACATAGCATTTCCATAGTAACCCTGTCTTTCATAACTTTAACATTTCATTTTCCCTTTAGTTTCTACACAGTGGTAAAGTATATAAAATTGATTTGCAAAATGTAAGTGACAGTGGTGTTGCTATAAAAGGACCGGGCTTGAGTGTGCGTAGGGTATATGCGTATTAATGACGAAGTGCTTTACTCTCTTTGTTTTTACGAAAGAGTGACACATGACAGATTTTTCCTTGCTTGTTCTGTAGTCTAAATGTGACCAGAACATATCATGACTTTTCACAACAGGCAAAAGGTTTGCAACTTAAAATAAAAAAATAAACAACTTGGTCATATGCAACATTTGAATCTGTATCTGTATTCTGTACAATACATAGAAACAGTTTGTGATTTCTTTATAATCCTCTGATAACTGAAAACTTTTACAGAAGAAAGAAGAAGAAATGGAACCCATTCTTTTTTTTTCAAATTTCAAGTCTGTTGTTAATATGATCTTCCTTCTTTGTTCATTGAAATACACAGTAGCCGCAGTCACTACAACTTGCAGGAATGTTACACCAGCCCAAACACAACTCCAGTTTAGCAGATAGAAACAGGAAGAAAAATTCAGAACATCAGCGTGATATGGTTACAGTTCGGTTGCCCAATAAAATAGTTTTTGGGATGATCAGAGGTGAGGGCCTATATCATACATCCTCCACTTGATTGGCAGGTAGTGGGGCGGGGCCTCTTTAAGGCCAGTTTATGTTGTGAACACCAGAGTTTAATGTCTTGCTCTACCCTTTGGAGAGGTGGAAACATTATCCCAGTAAGTGTCTTTAAGAGTGAGAGAGACAGACATACAGACAAACAGACAGGCAGCTCCTTTAATCAGGGCTGGGGGCCATGCCCCTGTAGTGGTGGTAGTAGAGACTAGATGTTATGCTCTGCTAGAGGTCCATATTGGGGAACATGTAGGGCTTCGTTCAATCCAAGATATCAAATTAAAGTCACAGGTAGGGCAAAATTACAGAATCCCTCCCCCTTTCCTCTTCGTTCTATGTTTAAAGTTGAACTCCTGTGTAATGTTTGCGCAAAAAGTCTCTCAGAACCGCCCTTTCAAGTCTGCACCATTTATGACAATACATTCAGTCCCTGCTATCCCTTGACCAGCGACATCTCATCCATATGTCATGAACCATTGTCAATGTCACACACACACACACACACACACACACACACACACACTACATCAATCCAGGGGGCGGGACCAGCTCTGTCTGTCAGTCAGTCAGTCAACAACACAGAATGTTTTTTTTTGTTGAAAGGTTGTGGGAGTGGTTTAAGCCAGGGAGGAGGGATAGAAGTCTGTTGATTGGCTCTATAGACTGGTGACCAGGTGGGAAGGGTCTACGGGTGACTCCTCCGGCGAGGAATCGGACTCCTCCTCCTCCTCCTCCTCCTCCTTGCTGCCAGACACCATGTATCCGTCGCTGCCCCCGCGGCCCATGTGGTAGTAGGTCTGCAGCTCGTGCAGGTGGTTCCTGGAGCCCAGGTTTGGCATGCTCTTGTAGTAGACGTCGTCCAGTTCCGGTGCCGTGGCGCTCTTGTTGCAGGGCTGGAGCTCCCCGGAGCCGTCTTCCTCTCCGTCCGTCGTCAGGCCGTTCATCTGCCCGTCAGCGGCGGGGAGGTCGGTCAGCACGGGCATGCTGGTGTACAGTGAGTCTCTGTGGTTGTGGCTGGGCGAGTGTAGCGCGTGCTCCTCAATGTGCTCGTTGGTCAACAGGGGGAAGAAGCTCTCGCTGGTCTCCTGGGGGATGCGCCGCGGCCTGGAGAAGCTGTGGGGGGGTGGGGGAGGCGGCGGGTGGCTGTCCGGTGGAGGGGGTCGCGGGGGAAGCAGAGGAGCGTTGGACTCTTCTCTGATGATCTCCAAGCCCACCAGGTTCTCCTCGTGAGGGAAGGCCGCCACCACCGCGTTGTCCAGCACCATCATGGGACCGTTGTCTTCTTTACCGCTGCCCACACACCCGCCGACTCCACTGCTGCTGCTGCTGCTGCTGCCTCCTGCCATGCTACCTGGAAAGACCCCAAGGCACAATATAGGAATAGTTAAGAAGGGATTTTTTTCGCTTATTACAACATGGAGCAGTGACATTGCTAGTACCATATAGGAATTTAAAATATTTTTTTTAAGGGTTTTCATCTTATGCAAGGGGTCATTGGACTTGATAGAGTTGTATGTGTGTGTGTGAATGTATTTTGTGTTTTGAACTTTCTGAATATTTGGGACCCCCTCGAAAAAGTCGATGACTCATCTAAAAGGGTTTAACCATAACCTTATCCTAAACTAGGTATGGGGACATGAGATGAAAAGTTAACATTAAAAGTGGATCAGATTTACTATCTGTAATGGTTGAAAGGCATTGCTTGTACTGACAAACCCTCAGAGAATTATCGCCTGACTACGCAGCTCCCCTCAGGTTTAAAAAGGTTTTTCTGCACCTTTGATCTCATTGTTTGTCAGTGTTTTTTTTCTCAGTTGCAGCAGGCGGCTGTTTTCAGAGAAAAAGCTCAATAAAACCACTGTACGCTACCTGCCCAGCACCGAATGTAGCAACTAACTGTTAACATGGTGTAGAATTTGGAAGCCTGAGCCAGATTCTTCCCTTTTGTAGTGAAGACCATGAACAGATAAAAGGAAAATGAGTATTGGACTTGAATCAACAAGGTTACCAGAAACATGACTCAAAGTAAATGCAGTTACTGCTATAAAGTAAATAGGCGACTGTACTCTAACATGTTTGCCATGAAGTTAAAACAGGATGAGGCAACACACAACACTTGTGGAAAGCGGGTTCAGCCCTCTTTTTCTTAGCTGTAGAATCAACTGAAACATTTCTTGGGCCCTTCTTGGGATTTGTTTTTAAACGCTGCCACACTGAGAAATACAAAGACAGTTTTGTGGACTTTGTGATAACTCGTTTGACGATGGCTTGAATGTAATCAACACTCATTTATATAAAAAAAGTTAACTCATTGTAGCTTTATAGGAGCTGGAGCCAAACAAAAAAAATACCAAAATCCGTTTTACAAGTTCTGTCTATGTCTAGATAAAAGTATGTGAAACTTTTTGAAATGGATGCGTCACCTCCGTTGGCCATGCTGCTGTTGACCAGCTTGTTCATGAGGTTGTGGTTGCGCTCGGTGGTGCCTCTCTCGTGGTTGTTGAGGTAGGACGGGATGTAGTTGGAGGTCAGCTCCTTGAGGATCTTCTTCTCCAGCGTGGTCTCCTTGTGGTTACCGTGGGTACCGTAGCCACCACTGCGGTCTAGAATTTGGACGCAGTCGCTCAAGTACTCACTGCTGGCCATACTGTAGTTGTTGGCGTGGTTACCATTGAGAGGGAGTGTATCCATGACACTGGAGTCTCTTGCGTTGTTCAGGATGCCCTCTGAGGAACACACATTACAACAAACCCAAAAGTAATAGTTATTAGGATTTTTTTCAAACAAACTAAGTGGATTTCTCACAAGAGACTCGATTCTAATTATTGTTTGATTTCATAGCATGTGCTGTGAATTGAGGATTTAAAAAAGTAGCAATGATTATATCCTTGGAAGGAAAAAATAGCTTCAAGCGTCCATAATTAATTTTTAGAGTAACCTCAGAAGTACGTTATTTTCTCATTTACTGCCAGCACCACAGCAATCCAAAAAAGGAGAGAGTTTCACCACAAAATAAGATCAATTGTTCTGAAGTGACACTTAAAAATTATAACATTGCAGGGAGTTTTAGTTGCAAACCCATTGCCAGCTCAATTATAAATCCAATTTCGATTTGCATATGTTATCCAGAATATTTCAATTCAATAAGATTAGGCAGTAATGCCTTAATATTATAAATATACTGCCCCCAAGAAAATAACTTTCAGATCGCATTATTACTCAAAATGATCTTAAAGTGTGTGAACATGGAGTGACATATGATATGGAATGGGAGCTTTAGTATCACTGAGATTGAAACAGAACTACGGTTTGGGGGTTGGGGGGCGGGGCAGATTGAACTGAAAATGTAAGGTGGAGGAGTGCTTTGTAAGAAAGAAAAGAGAGATGAAAGTCGATGTTATGGAAGTAGTTGAGTATTAATTTAGCCCATACTTGTGTCTCGGTAAGGTGCTAATGGACAGCATAAGGGAGAAAAGAGAAAAGAGACAGACATGAATTGATAGATCGACAGGAACTATACTTTCAACAGCTTCAAAATCAACAGTTGTACAGTAATTGGATGATGAAAAAAATGAAAGAAATCCTGCCCCATTCTCCAAATCAAAGTATGTTTCTCACAGCCTCATACAGTATTTATCTAGCTGCCTTCATACAGTCTATTATTGATTTGAACACAGAGAAAACATAACAAAAACACACCTCACAAAATTACATTTAAAATATAGTGTACAGAGAACGTGCACTAAGACATGCAATGCACAATTACCAACTGACCCATACAAAAAGGCGTTCGAAATGAAGCACACACACTGTATACAACATAGAACATTAACACAAAATTGGTGCAACCCTTTCATGGCTCCCAAGTAGCAGTTATAAAAAGATAAGAGTGAATCTGCAGCCTTTAAGGAATAGTTTGTGCAGCTATAGCAGACAATAAATCAGCCCTGTACACTTGTTGATAATGTTTCGATAAATCATCAACAGAATTTCCACTCTACATTTATGTGTTGCGAGAACTGCCCAGTGGGTGTCCTTTTGTGAGAGAATATCGCCGTGTGATTGATCGCCTCACTTGGGAGCCATAATAACGGCCAAATCAAATATGCACACAAAAGTGTATCACAGGAGCAAACATTTTGAAATTAATGAATAACAATGCAAAGTACATTTAATATAGTGAGGGGGAAAAACACAGCAACTCTTAAGCAACTGTTGCAGCAAATGTTGTATGCTTATAATAAGGAACATCAAGCACACCTTGGGTGTTGTACATGCCCACGGCTGGGTTGTTATAGACTGCCGAGTCCCCCAGGAGAGTGTTATAAGGATTGTTAGTACCATGGGGACGAAGGAGAGCATTAGTTATAAGATGATTAGCCATGGCTCCTGGTACAGGCAGATAGAGAAAGAGAGAAAGAGAGAGAGAGAGCGAGAGAGAGAGAGAGAGAGAGAGAGAGAGAGAGAGAAAGCAACAGCCAAGTAGAGGGAGGAAGAGAGGAGGGAAAAGCAACAGCCAAGTCAAGAGAGAGAGAGAGAGGTTGAGGGAAGGAGCATGTAGACGTTGCAGGGTGGAAGTAAGCAAGAAGGAAAAAGGCAGAAGGGAAAGTTAGATGAGAGGGAGTGTGTGGAAGAGAGAGAGGGAGAGAAGAGGACAAGTAAATCAAACAGGCTAACAGTTTGAGGTGAAAGCCAAGAAAAAGCTTTACAAGTCATTCTTGCAGCCACTGCATACAGGCCAAGGGAAGGGGACGAGAGAGTTGGAGGGAGAGAAAGAAAGAGAGAGAGAGAGAGAGAGAGAGAGAGAGAGAGAGTAGCATAGCTTGGAGAAGACTTTGCTGCAGTTCAGTACGCTTGAGCAGAGTAGCATTACAACAGGATAGTTAATGGACAGAGGGGCCACAAAAAAAGTGTTCTCAGTGCATTTTTCTTCCCAAGGTGGGAGACAGATCATGTACACTTAAAGATACTGCAGCAAAACAGAAGACGAATGACACAAGACAGCACCTATACTTTCATCCTCATGTCGTTCATCCTCTTCCACTGTATCAAACTACACACTACCGCTAATGCTACTCTATAAGTGTGGATGTGTATAACCCCAAGAATTATACACTTAGTTGTTGCTAAGAAACACAGTGTCAAGGTGTTTGGCTATTTTTTTTTAAACGGTGTGAAAGTTCATTGCTATTCCCATTCCAGAAGTGAGAAGTTTTTACACCGCCTGAACTTGGAAAAAAGAGGTAATTCCAGGTAGAATAAATTAGAAGGAATAGAAAAAACTGGAAGGTGGCAGAATGCTGAATGATTTAAAATGGCATCAGGATAAATGATTTGGTAAGAATAATATTATAACTACTTCACTATGAACTCATGCAAATCAAATGTGTTTAATTCATAGGGGGACAAGGCTCATTCATCAGTATTGACATTCTTAAAATATCAAGGGGAAATATGTCAGTGTGAAAAAACTACTCATTAGTCCTAAAGCAAATAAAACCGTACAAAATACACTCTATATTAGATATCATCATTTCCGAAATGATAACATGAAAACATTCCTTCCCCATTTCGGTTTCTCCAATTTCCTTCAAGTTGGTCTCCTATCAGACTATCCAATTTATTCCAGCCCGGTCATTCGCTAAACGAGAGCATGCAGTTATTTGAAATGTACAGGCTAAGTAGCTCTCTGCACCATACTGTAATGTGTAAGGGAAAGAGAAGAAGGACGGGAGGGGGGCGGGGGGTTTAAGCCCAGCCCCTAAGTGTGTGATAATTCAGGCACTGACACACACCGTGTCTGCTTTAGCGTCAATCTGTCATGCTAACAGCTTATTAGTGGCCTGAAGGAAGTGAGGGCCACACCTCGACTCTGAGACTAACAAATGGCACTGTATGTGTGTGTGTGTGTGTGTGTGTGTGTGTGTGTGTGTGTGTGTGTGTGTGTGTGTGTGTGTGTGTCAAAATGTCTAGGCATTTGGGTGCCTATGGCCTCGTTACCCTCGCCCTCACACAGATATACACATGAAATCCATTCTTGCAGTGACTCACTCTGGAAAGAGAAAAGCAATAGACGGCTCCCGGATACAGTGGGAAATACAGTGAACCAAGCCTAATACTCGTCTAAAAGCTTGGTAACTAAAGTCGCCCTTATATAATGAGATAAGCAAGGCAGCCCATACTATTATCTCTGCAAAACCTATAGCTCTACTATAGTACAATTTTAGTGCTGTGGTGAAAACAGAATCACTTGTCACATGTGTAAAGCAGCAAATAGTATAGTGTAGCATACGAAGGGGACCACTGCTTCTTTTAGCTGAAGACTGGCACACATACTTAGTATTTAGTAAGTATTATTACTTACGTAGTATTTATCACCCACAAATGTTTATAAAGATCTTTGGAAAACAGTCAACTCTGCTCTCTGTAAATGTATAATGGCATCACAAACTGCCGGATGTTTTCAGCTTTGACTAGAGTCTGCTCCTTACCCTTCCTCCTGTAAAGTCATCCTTCGAAGCAGTGAAACATTTTTTTATGTGAAATTTAACACTGCATTCCGCTAATCTTCCACTTCACAAGAACACAGTGCCATTATCTGAGGTTTGGGTCTCCTACCACTCCACTAAATGACGCGGCGTACACTGTCTTGGCCCCCTGCTACTAATAAAGCAGATATGTTGACAGTGATGTGGATGAAAATGCTAGGTATCCCGTGGTTACCTCTGTTGAGCGTGGCGGAGCTGTTGATGTCTCCTGTGATGAAGGAAGACTCCTGTTTCCTCACGGTGTCGTTCCACATCCGCCTGATGCGACTCTATACACACGGGGGAAAGAAGCGAGAGAGAGAGAGAGAGGAAAAAAAGAGGTAGAGGAAGGTATGGACGAAGGAAGAGGAGTAGCAATGGTGAAGGGAAGAAGGGCAAAGGGGAGAAACAGGAGCAAGTGAAAGGGGGGGAAGACATGACAAAAAAAGAAGGAAAGAAATAGGGTAAGAAATAGGGTAAGAAACATAATATATGGGGGTATGGTGTGCAAAACAAGGGCAAATTAGTGCAGGAGAGGAAGTAAAAAGGGGGGGGGGGACGCAAAGCAACGACCAGCAACAAAGAAACAGGTGGGGAAAGATAAGCACTCGTCAATGCCTTTTTATACTCCATCTATATACCTGTGTGCCAGCGTCAATATTTGAAGGTAGGAGACAAGGGTTTGGGCTATCTCACTTTCAACACAGTCCAACATTTACATTATTATTATTTTTTTTATCAAATCTGCCTGCAGTAAAAGTGAACCTGTGAACTGAATGTAGTTGAAAGTGAAGAGTGATAGCAACCAAACCCTCATGGCGTGCTCTGGCCTCACCTGAGAGTCTGCAGTGCTGTAGCGTCCAGGTGTGCAGGCAGGTAAGCTCACCTGTGAGCCCGTGGAGTAGCGGCCGGGGGTGCGTGAGGTGGTGGTCTTGCTGGAGGAGGAGATGGACGTCTCCACACTCTTGCCGCTGCAGCAGTGAGTACGCAGACATTTGCCGTACTCTTTACGCACCTGGGCAGGGGGGGGGGGGGGAGAGTTCAGCGCAGACAACCATAATATGCATGTACAGGTGCATAATGAATATCATGTAAAAATCAAAAAGTGAAACTTTCATATATTCTAGATTCAGTCAACAAAGTGAAAATATGTCAGACCTTTGTTTTGTTTTCATTTGGATGATGACTGCTTACAGCTGATGAGAATATTACATTAAAACCAATCCAAAAAAGTATTTATGCAGTAGACCTGGTTCGAATCCAACCCGTTGAGCGTTCTTTGCATGTCCTCCCCTCTTTGCCCCATTTCAACTCACTGTCTCTCAAAAAGTATCTAATAAAAGCGGAGTAGAGTCCAAAAACGCCAAAAAATAAAAATAAAAATATTTATAATTCAGAATTGTCAACCTTCTGAAAAAACATGTTTATTCTAGATTAATTTCACTTTACCTGTAATTCTAGTATCTATGAAAGCTTCACCTTTAGAATCTACTTACAGATTTCTGTTTTACTTTTAATTGATATTCCAATGTTTTTAAATGCACGCACCTATATATAAAACCAAAATGCACACACAAAAGAGGAGGAACTGGCTGATGTTCTCACATTTTAACTTGAAGCATATTTTTAAGATGACATACCCATACAAAGACTGGAAGTGCTTAACTTGATATAGTGTCCCTGTTAACCTTTATTCTTATACTCAAATTCCTTGTGCAAACACTGACTCTCTAAAAATGTAGACATTAAAGGATTAACTTCATCAACTTTCTCCCATCAACATCCGCCCCCAAATGTTATTACTGCCGCACATCCATCTGAAATGGACACATTCCTTTGGGAGACATATGATGCACTTGTACACACAGAACATCTGCATTTAGATCCCAATCAAGTTAGAACAAATAGGACTGTAATTGCTTTTTAACAAGCTTGTTGGACTGGCAGACGTGTATTGCCACATGCTCTGTTTGAACAGCTGTGTGGTGATTTGCTCCATGGAACTTGGGAGAAGCCATGTTGGGCTGCAGCCAAAGAAAACCTCAGCACTGTTCTGAGGACATCTCTCAGGATACCTGATCCCTTGGCCTAACACATACCTAAGTACATTGTGTGATAATACGCAAGCGCGCACACACACACACACACACACACACACACACACACACACACACACACACACACACACACACACACACACACACACACACACACACAACTTGTTTACTGGTCGTACACTTAAAATCTCCGTTGGACTTCAGCCAGACAAGAATATTTAGCATTTGAAGTTTTTCTTTTTTCCATATACTCCTTCTCTTCTGTACTCCCCGGCACTGACAGTGTGTGGGAAACTCTGCAAAAATATCCCATGATGTGTAGGCTCTTTCTGGAAGCCACATACAATTAAAAAATATAAAAAAGTAATACACATTCATACACACAAATGCCTCTTATCCTTTAGGCCAACTAAAACCCAAAACATATATCAGAGAAGGAGGTCATCCTTTTACTTGTAACCACTTCCACTTCCAACATCACACCCCACAGTACACATATTTGCTTTGCATTTGTCCAAATTATAACACAAATAGAGCTTAATATTATCAAAGGTTTTTGATGGAGCTATTTCAGGCTTGATGACCCTGCCTGGTGATGAAACACTGTGCAGCACGCTCAGTTTGTAACCTGCTGCCACAAGACAAGGCAGACACCGAATGACTAATCAAGCCTGTGACAGCTCTGCAGATATTTTTGGTGTCCCTGCTGATCAATGCTAGCATGTGTCTGTCTGTGTGTGTGTGTGTGTGTGTGTGTGTGTGTGTGTGTGTGTGTGCGTGTGTGTGTGTGTGTGTTTGTATGTCTTTGTCTTTGCCTGTCACACTGACTGACTGTCTATTTATGTCAATTTTTTTGTCGTCTCCCTCACCTTCTTTTGCAGGATGCAGTGGAAGATGAAGATGAACATGCCCTGCAGAGAGTTGAAGATGGTGAAGAGGTAGGCCATGATGACCGTGCTCTCGTTGATGTACATCAGGCCGAATGCCCAGGTCAGGCCCAGCAGACACAGCAGCGCTATGGCTCCGATCACCCAAGACCTAACATGAAAATGGGGAATTAAAAGAAAAAGGGACGTTAAGTTACTGTATCACCATTTGTTATTTCACATAATATGTAGTGTAGGTTATACAGTATATATTGTTAGATTGGACAAGGGGATAGCAGGAGGGGCTTGTCTCTTTCCCTGGGTCAGAAAAAAAATCTATTCAGCCAAAGGTTACTGCATGTGGGGACCGTGAAGCCTGGAGAACGGGGTTAGAGAGGGTTCATTCAGAGTCCCAACGCTGTGGGGAGTAGGGTGGAGAAAACATTGGGAGGTTTTAGCCCAAAATAATTATACTCTTAAGAAAAATGGTAAGAGAATGGAGAGAGAAAAGTGGTTTTGCACATTTAGATGCCGTTCTCGTGAGAGAGAGAGTGGAGGTTACACATGGTAGCTGACGTCAGCCCACGAGAACGAGAGTAAAGTCAAGGTTATTCCTTTCGAGTTACAATCAAACTACTACATGACTCACTCTATCACACAATCGCCAGGCAGAAGAAGGTAAACTATGTTTTCACAGGCACAACAGTGGGGCACTGAACTCTGTTAGCGCGATCGTGACTGTAACTATTTAATGGAATTAAATTTAACACAAGTTTTTCAAGGCCGTGAACGTCCATTCTCAAATAAAAAAGCCTGCGCCGGAGTGAGTCATAAAGGCCAAATGTCAGAGGAGTTTTGGTTGTGTCGAGGCATGCGAATGCATTGTAAATCCTCCTGCTCCAGAATGTGTGCGTGTCGCAGTGTGTTCGTCCATGCGAGTGGCTCCACCGGGCAGTGAGAAGAGGGACATTACAGCCATTATAAATGACATTTCCCATTAAAGGTCACAGTTTCAGGTCTGCCGCAGCCCGCGAAGATGGCTGTTAATTTGATTGGCTGACTGGGCAGCGATCACCTCTCATGCGACTGACAAAAAGAATAGGGGGTTGAGGGGAGGAAGAGGGCGGCTATATAGATAAAAACACAGAGGGGGAGATATTAGGAGAGTCAGGAGGAAGGAAGAGAGAGAGAGAGAGGAGAGTAAGTGAGTGAGAGTGAGGTGATTGATTCGATGTTGCCCTCTATGGCACCATTCAGGCGAGACAGAACCTCCAATAAAGCTCGTCTGACGACCCTCTTCAATAAAGGGTACACTCATCCCTCTTTTTTCCCCCATCCCTTCATTCCACCTCTCTTCCTCCAGTGCTCTCATGAGTCACGGTTTCTCTCTCTCTCTCAGCTCTGTTTCCAGTCACTCACATCTCACCATTATAATATTTCAATAGGACGTTAAGTCTATAGGTCATATAGGGCTCACAAATCACACATCAACAAGAAATCCTTTATAACAGAGCGGGACGGGTTAATGGTTAATTTAGGGGTACGCGTGTAGATTCTACAGACAAGCAAGACCAATCAAAATGTCTCTAGGAAGACGAAAGGCATCCTGATTGGTGGGCGGCCTTACCAGAGCCAATCCACAACAAAGACAACTTATGAAGGCTTGCAGTTAAAGAGACAAAGAAAACAAAAAGGGAGAAAATTATAAGACAAAAAGGGCATGATGATGATTAGCAAGTAAATGAAGCACTATAAGACATGCATAATGAAGAGAAATAGATTCAAATCTATTAAGCCTCCAGTGTGCGCAGTAAGAAGGAAAGTCATTAAAAAGCGGGGAGAAAAAAACCTCCGAAAGCATCACTTTGCAAATCGTGCTTTGATTTTCATCTTCCCTCAAGCTTTTTGATTCCATTCCCCCCGAAACTGCACTAAAGGCAAAGATCAGCTGCTTTTCCGTCTCTACTTCTGAAACGCTTCCGACTTGAGGTTCTACTTAGAACTGCTGTCGTCGTGCAAGATGCATTGGCAGTAATATATTTCAATGATAAATCAAATCAATGAGTAAGCCATTTCGGGGATGTACATTATACATTCCGAGCCCTGCCTCAGTAAGAATGAGCTCTGAGCCGTGGCATGTTGTTTGAATTAGACTGAGCCCTTTTGTCTTGAGCCGCACTGGAACGACAAATAACACAACCCTGATTAGTTTGCACAGCAGACAGAGTTTCGGTCTTCAGTGGAAAATGAAGTCATGTTGCAGTGACATTCACTAAGGGCGACATAACTAGTAATGATGGCATGACCGGGAATAATAATTTGATGAATTTAATGAGAGGCGACTTTAAATGATAAGACAAACAATTAAAATGTACTTCCTGTGACAAGCTAACACACATAAAAAAGGGCTGATGGACAATGGTGCGACATTTAGGGTAATACACTTATCTTGCTGAGAGTTTGATGACAAACATGGATGCTACTCTAGTCTGTGAGCTACATGTGGAGTTGGGGCCGATAGCTTAGCTTAGCGTTAAAGACTGCAAACAGATAGCCACACTTGTTTACAGCCAGGTCACAAAATCTAAAGCTTCCCTTTTAACATTTTAAATCTTGTTTGTTTGATCGGTAGAAAAAAACAACAATGATTAGCCATTCAGCAGGAGGTTTTGTGTTGCTAAGGAACACACCACAACTTAACCACAACAGTTTTTACACTTGGGTTTAAATAAACTAGATATAATGTGTTAATTAGTGAGCTTCGGAAATGCTGCTGAGTGGGGAATTGTGTAACCTTCAAACAGAGTTTGGCTAGCTGCTTCCCATGGTTTTCCAGTCTATAACCTTAGCTAAATTAAGCTGACAGGCTGCTAGCTCCAGATACATATCAAACTAACACACAGTGTTATAAATTAAATTTAACATAACATTATTTTTGATTCATTCCTTTAACTGCATAGGCTATATTAACCCATATCGTGCCACATGCTGGTGTGTTGGCAGCACAGTATGCACACATGTACTTACTTGATGTTGTCCAGACATCCAGAGTCTGGTTTCAGAATAGCCGTATGATGGAACATCTTATAGAGTGCGATGCCGAGGAAGATTACATTCAGCTGGAACACACATAGACACAATCATATACAAATTAATAGTCTGCAACAACAAGCCTAATTAAAAGACACAATGTCACCACAACAATTCACTCACATTGAGTGCATATAATTTCATTTTCCCATACCAGCAGTAATTGGCTTGGGGGACACAGTATCAGCCCACAATCGACAGCCTTTTTATGTGTTTGAAAATACAGCCGCTTGGGCATCATGGGAAAATACAGCAGTCATTACATCCATTGAGGATCATTGTTACAATAGAAAAATCCAATTCTCACAGAGGCTGTCTTTTCTATCGACCTGCTAAATGCATAGATAAGGGTTGGTTTAATAATGACTGTCTGGCCTATTGTGCCAGGTTTCCCAGGCTGCATATGTTACCATTGGGCAAAACATCAAACAGAGCAGTCTCCCACCTGCACCAGTTTCCATTCCAGCCACAGTTTAGATCAGTGATAGCCTGCCTGACATTTCTTAAATGAGTGCAGGGCATCAGTGTACATGCTAACATTCACCTAATTGGGGACAATCCTCGCTCTTTCCGAAACACTGTTTTTTCTATATATATATTTTTCTTTTTTGCATTTTCTGTCTGTGTGTCTGCCAAGTCGTCCGATGGAGCATCATTGATTGACTTCCGATATCATTCACCTTGTTTTACTATGTACTATAATTGGGGAGCATTGCAATAAAGTAGCAAGGCCAGGAAGAAGAACAGTGCCTGGTTCCCGAAATGAATGCCTAAGACCAACATAACTTTCTTGAGTTCTTATCAGCAGTTGCTTGCTTTTTATAGAATAGAATAAGTGGCAACTCGAGAGGTAATCCATGAGTGAGAATTATTATATTGACAAACAAAGTTCATTCTGCCTCCACTTACACTGATGAGGACCTCAGGCAAAGCTTGTAGAAGACTGACAAACACCTTAATAAAGCCTTCGTTTCCTGCGCCGACACATGGCAACCAGTCTACTCTGCACAATGTAATGCTAAGTCAAGTGTGTGTGAGCATGCTTGGATGTGTATCTCACCATAATGATGAGCGTAGCAGGGCCTATAAAGCTCCAGATGAAGTACGTGTCCAATCTCAGCCAGCACCTAGAGAGAAGAAGAGATAGAATTAGACAGGGAGAAAGAGAGAGAGAGAAAGAGAGAGAGAGAGAGAGACATCATGCATGAGAAACAAAGGGGAAAAGAACATGAGAGGAAAGAAGCATAGGGATTAAAAACATGCCTCAGTCTCAGATGGATGAAGGGTAGCAAGGATTTACCATCAGAGGAGAGAACATGCATCATAGTTCAGACACACGCGCACACACACTCAAACACACACAAAACGGAGGGGTGGAAAAAAAAAACGTGAATTACATGACATACAGTATATCAAATGCATAGAGGCGGATAGAGGCAGGACAGAAGGAATTGTAGGGGAGTAGGGGGATTGAAAAGTGAAAGAGATGGAGAAGAGTGAGAAAGGTTGCTACAGGACGGAGGAAATAGACTTTGTGCACACCTCACACATACATCACACACGGAGAGGGAGACGGCCAGGGATGAGCACCTGTGATAAATAAACCTTTACTTCCCCCTTAGGCTAGAGATATATGACACGGTCACGTCTCGCGGCCGCAAAATTATGACGTGACTGTGTTCATTTGAATACTGAGTTATGGACGCAGCGCTCACACCCGGCTCTTTATGGAGTCTGGGAATGGCTCTGGTGAGGTTAAAGGAGAGAGGAGGGACTCACACACGGGCGTGCACACACACACACACACACACACACACACACATGATATATGAACACGAACCTACACCTTCAACATTCACAGACAGAGGACATGCATGAACACACATAACCACACACCCATGCATTCCTGACCACAAGCTTAGCGCTGGCACCAAAATAAATATACTGCTGTATGCTAAATTATATTACCCCAAACATCTTCACTCATCAATTGAAGTAAGCAGGGGGAGGATAAGAAGAAAAAAAAAACGTCCCAGAGTGCCCTCCACTAAGTTCAGACCCAACGGGTTGCACAAAAAGGTGCCAGAGAGAATAACCGCTGGAGCAAAATGGCCGACTGATTCATGACTAGCTGCTTTTGAATTATTAATCTTTCAATTTCCACCACATTAGAAAGCCCTCCATTACAGGTCCCTGCCTGTGTCACTGTATCCTCCATTAGCGCTCCATTGCCAAGTCATAGCCACCTTCATTATGGGAAAGGAATGAGAGTCAGCGCCACTGGCTGATATGGGGCAGAGTGGCCCCGCGTTATGTGACAAGGTGACACAGCAGGGATGGCAGATGATATTTCCAGAGGTTTTGTTCTCAATGTGTGATGTCAAACATGATAAGCAGTGACATTTTCAAGGTTCCAGACTGATGAATGAGACAAAATAACTGATTTTTAGCTTTTAATGAAAGGCACTTTGCTATTAAAATACTTCTTTTTACTCAAACTTATTTTCAAATCCATAAGGCGCAAGGCCATTAAAAGTAAAAGTGAAGACGCAGTTATTAATTTTCTTCATATTTAGTGTGATGGGCTCTGCATTATTCTCCCAAAACAGATCACTGAAGTTTGAGTTTTCACTATTAAACTTTAGCTAGTGTCCTCGTCTCCTAGCTAATGGCATGCAGTCTGATTGTTCACCCAGAGCTTGGAATGCAGAGTCTCATGTTTTAATGATCATCGCCACTATGAAATATTGATCTAAGTGGCACAAGGACTGGTGTGGCTTGACGGTTAAACGCAGCAAAATTCAACCCTTTCCCCTGTCATCAAACTACTGCGAGCCGATGAGGTCGTTGGTGGAAAGCTGCAAGGTCTGAACTACAAAAAGCCCGGTGAGCAGCAGAGTAGCCTATGTGTGCATATGACCACATAAATGATTAACAGTCTTATAATATCCTGTCATTTTTCACTCACTTTAGGGATCAGCTCATTCATAAGCAAGTAAGGGAAAGAGATTTCTATAGGTTTGAAAATGCATGGTCCCCATTGTAATCGTCCTCTTTAGAGCTCAATCTCCTCACAAAAGGGAGGTCACGGACATGCATAGTGCACCTTTTCCCCTTTGCAAAATATGCATATGTACTGTATGAATAAAATGTTGGCCTCTTTCACGAGTCACTGCTTTGACAGGTCACGCATGTGGAAGTAATTATGCCCACTGCGGTGTATTTGTAGGTGGCCTAGTATGCATACTATACTTCATATGAATGAGATGCTGTCTCTTGAATTCCCCCAGTGTGTCTCGGGGTTGGACAAGTGGAGCATGCATGAGTAGTACGCTACCATGTGCTCTCAATGTATGTCCTCATCCCACTCACTATACTCAGCTCTTTCCTCCAGGGGAAGCCAGCCTCTTTCTTTTTTTAGCGCACGCAAGTGCAAACCAGTATGAACATGTGTGCACACCCTGACAGACTACTCCATCATTCCTTTTCTCACACTCAAAACACTCCCTCTATCCCTCAATCTGCTGCTCCACTGTGCACCCCCCTCCTTCTATCTCACCCTTTGAATCCTGCCATATTCACACATTGCCCCATGGTGTGCTCATGCAGGCACTCCGTCCCAATACTTCCACCCTCTCTTCCTCCTCCTCTGCCTCTTTCCCCTCTCTCGACCTCTCTGTGTTGACGCTTCACAAGTGCCACAGCTTGTACAGTCGTCGGTGGCGGAAGCAGCCAAATTGACAGCAGGCACTCCAAACTCCCTCCCTCCCTCTCCCCATCCATCCATCCATCCTTTCTTCACGCCATGCTCTCTCTCTCTCTCCGTCACCCCTCCATCCTTACACTCGGTCGGTGCCGTAGCTCCTGTAGTCCACGGCGGCTGACACGGCCACTATGACAGCAGGCACTCCATAGCCTGCAAGGTAGAAGTACTTAGTCCTGGAGTGTTCGCTCTCAAACACCTCCACCAGCATGATGTAGAGCTGCACCCCTTCCAGGAACATCCAGGTGAACGCTGCCAAGAAGAAGAAATGGAGCAAGGCGGCGAAGACTGCACAGGCAATCTGTTGAGGGAAATAAGAAAAAATGGAGGGGATTTAAAAATATGTCCACACACACAATAGTGCTGAGGAAATCTGGTGGACACTGACTAAAGTGGGAAGAAGACACAAGTACTGCAGGTGATAAAGGTATGAGACATATAAAAAATAATCGTTAAGCATGTTCACATCGATGGAGATTTTTGAGGAATTATATAATGGGCTGCCAATACTGCGATTACCTTAAAGAGGACCTATGATGCTTTTTGACTTTTATGACCTATAAACGTTGTTATGATGATTCATAGTCATGCTTAACCATACTAAATTGTCAAATAATGACTTACATGCATTTCGACGTATTCCCTGCTGACCGTCTGGGGTGTCTGTGCCTAGCACTAAACACTATTCTAGCCAGTGGAGAAGTCACGTCTTCAGAGCGGTCTAACCCTTTGTAACCCTGTGACGTCGCATGTAACCCTGGGACGTCACCACGCGGATGTTTCCATGTATGGTAATGCTGTCACTTCCCTGTTCGCGTCTGCCTCGCGTCTGCCTCGCGCCCTTATAGGTCCATGCTCGCGCTTCCCGCCACTGAAAGGAAGGTAACCAATTACAACGGAGTGGGGTTTGCAGGAGGGGGGAGGGTAGCGGAGATGGCCGATGCACAGGCGGAGGGAGCGGAGATTGCCGAAGCACACACACTCAAGTGTTGACAGGACGTGCTGGATCGCCAAAATAAGAGAAAGAGCTTCCCGAAAATCTACATAGTTTTTTGTGATGTGATTCGTGTCAGGTTGCTCTATAGCAGTGTAAAACAAGAAATTAAGACCAGAAAAGTAGTATAATAGGTCCTCTTTAAGACAAATAGAAACAGGGAGGGAACTCACAATCATAGTACACTAAAACAGCAAATACAGGCGGCAGAATGCCTCAAAATTGTTTAAAGCTAGCAAGATTACTTGATCCCCCTTCACACTTTACTCCACGTCTGCATCTACAAGTCATTAAAGAAGATAAATGAGAAAATATAAGTGAAAAGTTTGGTGCTGCAGCCAGTCCTGCTGATGGACCACATTTTCAATAGAAGGAGCAAACCATTTTGAAAATGGTTTTGAATAGAAAAAGGGAGGGGGTTGTGAGGAGAACTTGGCAACACATGAAAATACAATATGATTTTTGTCAATGCCAAGGATGAATAAAATTGAGGGAAAGTGCAGCAAAAATGACTCAGCAGTGGGAGACACAAAGCATAAATACAATTTGACAAATGTTAGAGTACGGTAAAAGCCTGCAGTAACATTAGTTTGGATTTTTTTTGACATTGCAAGAGATGGACTGCATGTTTTGAGTGAACTACATCATCAAAATACTGCGTACAAATTCCTAATTTACTTTCTTGAGAAATGGTGATTAGCAGATTTCAAATAAAGGTGCAGGGATTTTACATCACATTCTTATGAATAGTATTGGATGAAAGGGATGTGAAACAGTTAGAAAGACAGGTGATAAAATACTTAGAAAACCTGTGTGTGAGAGTGTGAGTGTGTGTGTGTGTGTGTGTGTGTGTGTGTGTGTGTGTGTGTGTGTGTGTGTGTGTGTGTGTGTGTGTGTGTGTGTGTGTGGGAGGAATTGGCACAGATAAAAACACATTATGATTTTTGTCAATGCCAAGGATGAATAAAATCGAGGGAAACTGCTGCAAAAGTGACTCAGTAGCTTGGTGTAAGAGACAAAGCATAAATACAATTTGAGTTTGCTAAAAGCCTGCAGTAGCATTAGTTTAGATGCTGAATAGTTATTTTTGTTTTTTTGTCATTGCGAGAGCTGAACTGTATGTTTAAAGTTAAAAGACTAGAATATAAAAACTACTGTACACCTTCTTACAATACAAAATAACATTCTTACAATACAAATTGAGTTTTTCGTGAAATGATAATCATCACATAAGAAGTAAATGGAATTTACATCACGTCGTTGGAAAGACAGGTGATAAAATACTTAGAAAAACCTGAGAGAGTCTCCTGAATGTAAAACAGAGGAAAACAAAGCTGCAAATGATGAGCACTTGAAAAATGCAAGAGGAGTATCACACCTAAAACTGCATTCACAATTAAGGCAAGAGGATCATGGGAAGAGAAAAGAGAGTTGAGGGAAGACTGAGCGATGAGAACTGGCCCGTCACTTTCATGGCAGTGTTCTCTAATCCAAAAACCCACTCCCAAATCATTGAATGGGATAGTTAACCGACAGACTTTTATAATGGAGGGGTTTTGCAGTGAGAGACAATTACCTAATGTCTAGGAGACAATGAGTTTAGGGGGCGAGGGAGTCACTCATTTCCATTTCTAATGATCGCAGAGCGTAGCATACACACCCGAGGACACGCATGCACGCACGCACACACACACACACAGGTAAAAAAAAAATGCAAAGTCATTTTGTTTCCCTGCTGGAATTACTGGCTTAACTGGCTGCGAGCTAAGTGACGCTGAGGATGTTAATGGAGGTCACAAATAGTCACCACTAATTAACGAGAGAATGGCACACACAAATAGTCAGCACACACATACAAAGAAACGTGATCCCAAATAAATCACACCAACACATTAAGAATAGATAAAGCATAAAAAACAAACTTGAATATCGAAAAACACTCATTTCTATTTGTATAGCCCATATTTTTTTTAAAGAAGTAGGTCTGCTCTAAGAATGATTTAATAATAAGGAAGAGATAAAGCCCTGAGCACGTCCTCCCCCACACAGCTGTATGATATGTAATGATTTAAACATAACAAAGGCAAAGAATAAAGACAGGCCACCCAGCACCAAGACGTCCTCAATGTCCTTAACTAGGCTTTGTGCATGCAAAGTACAGTAAGACAGTATTACTGGCACTCATCAAGGTTTCCTGCTGTGCATGCCGATGATATTTGGGTGACCTTGCCCAGAGTAACCAAGTGAGGTTTTAAGTCTTAATCCGTGATTGGCGTATTGATTGCACTCTATATGGATTTAAAAAAACATGGGCTGTGACTAGAATGCAGAACCATGTGACCCTGGTGGTTAAGCCAAAACTGCACTGTACATCATTTGGGATGGAGCACAAGGATTTGAATAGCCCTCCACACTGGACGGAAGTATTTATTATGGACGTCATCAGGATGACTGCAGGATTGTTAGACTGAAAATGCACATTTCTGTTCTACGTGGAAAAAGAAAAAAAGTAGCAGAAAGACAACACATGATATTGCAGTGTATTTTAACGGATGCACTGTAACCAAAATAAGAAACTGCCTTTTGCATTGGTTTGAGCCCATAAATTGTATTTTACGAGAAACAAGGCTCAACCAACCTCCACTGCCCATGCACAAGATACACATGATAATGTTAGTTGACTAAAGAAGCTAACACCTTGGGGCTGTTCGCTAACAAATGCTTTTTGTTTGTTCATGACAGAGGTCTCTCTTGGATACCGCTGTAGCTTTTGTTATAATTCTCCCTCTTCTTGTCATTAGCTGACAAAGACAAGCTCAGTTCCATAGAAGCAGTCATCATGACTCACTGTAATAACCAAAATAAAAAGTAACAATCTAGTAAGGTTTGTGTACACAGGGGTGGAAGGCACAAAGTCCACTTCAGCCAGTCAAACTTCCCAGACTATAGAATACATCATTGATATAAGCAACAAAGGCCTTAGGGTTGGCCATCACTAATTACTACTATGACCGTAGAGCATGCTACATTCAGGAACATTTCTCTCTGGAATGCATCAGCTGACCGAAGAATACAGATCATATGATGACATCGAGCCAATTCAGACTGACACAGTGACCCAGAACAAAAAAAAACAGGATTGGTCTGACTGTCAACAACATAACTAATCAGACTTGGCCTGACCCTGCTTGTGAGCCAATTCCTTAACATAACAGATGTCGGAATGTCTTCAAACTCATTGCTGTACTTTATTAAACCAATCTATAGCCTATAACACATTGGAAGCATCTATGTCACAAACAATAAATATGTCTCCTCTCTGCTTTTGCATAAGATAAGCCTTTTGCCGGCACTTTCATGATCAATATCCAGAGTAAGTATTGCAACATCAGTTTAACAAAAAAACATCAGAGATGGGAGTCGACAATTCTGTTAAGCACATAGTTATTTATACAAGGTGAATTTACAGTTTGGCAATGATGTGTACACACTCGGGTCTTGTGTCAAACTACCTTACAGCGATCTTATAGGACTGCTCAAATGCAGGGTAAACCCATATTCACTTGACTGCCAGATATGGGCTTTGTTTGTGAAAGTGTTATTATTCTACAAACCGCAGCTGTAGCAGCCTGAGGGGGGGAATGACTAACACAAGCAGACTGAAGCATAAACATCAGCTAAGCTCATACAAACCAAATACATACGCTTTAATACATTATGCAGCCAATAAGCAAGTCTGTGTAATGTTCACTTTGGGCCTTGTAAATCCTCTCTGTTGCAACTGCCATTGCCATTCAAGTATAACAACCTGTGCCAGTATAGCCCAATGTTAGGTTTTTGTCTGCTTTTCTGCACTGGTTGGCAATCCCTTTCTACATTGGCCGCAAAACTATAACACACTTAAACTGAGAAATGGTATATTGCAGAACATTTGCCATACAAACAATTGCCAGTATATATTTATTTTTTCCTTTCACAATTTATGAAAAGAAAGTAGCAGCACGGTGTTCTTATCCATGTAGCAGCAATGTGGTCAACCCCTCCTACAGCAAGTCAGTTATCATTTCTCATTTGACTCTGCCAACAACGCAGTATGATGAGTGATATTGGTCCAGCAGTCCAAGCTCGGCACCAACACAGCACAAATAAAAAAAGGCACATTTTCGAACGTGCAAAATATTAGTTTTTAGTCATCTATTTCTCTCCGTAGCTTAAAGCCAATGGAATAAACATGCACATATACTGTATATCGTACACACACACACACAAGAAAATTGACCCCTTCTTACCGGCTGATCGGCCCTGTTGATCCCGACCAAGAAGAGTGACTCTGCGATGAAGAGGCTGATACAGAGGTTCTTGTGGATGGTGTTGCGGTCGCTCTGCAGCCCGCGGAAGAAGCAGAAAGTGAAGATGCAGATAAGAAGGCAGACCAGCGACAGCAGGATCCCCACCCATGTGATGACGTCCAGGAGCAGGTCGTGCATGCTGTCTGCTTTCTGTGGGGGAAAGTGCACAAAAAAGAGAGGAAACACTCTTGAGTGGATTATTTAAAGGAAAGGTAAGTGATATTTTTGGTGTTAATATACGTGTTAAATCTCTCTATATTTATACAGCAATCACTTAAATAGTATGTCAACAGTTCATAACACAGGTCTCCCAGTCATTCTGAATTTGCAATAATTGCAAGATACAATTTCGAGTATCACACCGGTTTGTATCCAATCAGGAGACAGAGTGCTATAAAGAGGCGGGTCTCTGTGCCCACGAACGATGACCCGCTGCTCTCCATCGCGGCAAAGAAGACTTTGCGTTCATCTGGTGGGGACGTAGGGACGAGGGAGGGGAGTGCTAACTGCAGTCACTGACAGGAAGTTAGCTAAAAGGACCATATCGCTCACTTCTTTAATATCCATTGACAGCTACTACATTTAGCTATGTTTAGCCTTAGTTTGCTATAAAAAAAAACATACATCAGTCATACTGCTGTAACATGAAACATACTGTAGGAACAGACACACACACATACGCATGCACGAACGCACCAACGCGCACACACACACCCACACACACACACACACCCTTCCCCCGACTGACGTGAGTCTGGCTGCGTGTCGCTGAGCGTTCAGGGCCACAGTGCTACGCTGCGTTGCACAGGTGTGCTGGCTCTATCCATCAGTGTCCCGCAACCTGGCAGGCGGAGCAATGTTCAACATAGCACTGCTGTGATGGATCTACTGCTCAAACCCTCACACTGTGTTCACAGAGAGGGCTGCCGAGGCTCGTTCTGACCATGACCCCTTTAGAAGTAACACACATCCTCTGGCCCAGAGGGAGAGGCTGGGTGTCACACAATATCCACTGTTACAAGAGCCCATTTGGGAGAAGGAACTTCGGTCTTGACGTAACAAAAGAAGGGAGACAAAAAAAAAGCACTTATCCCACACACACGAGCGAGACAAAAGCGTTTTTTATCCCCCCCTGCCCACCACAGCGGCTCATGGATATCAGAATAAATGAGCCGCTTTTCTGATTAGTAAACCTATCAGGACCTTTCATTAACGGCTGAATTTGAATCTACTGTAGCTGTTTTGGTGATCCGCAACTCCATGTTAATTTGAATATGTTTTTGTTTGTGAACCCAATGTCATCATCTGGCTTTAAAAAAATCTAGTGTAAAGTGCTTCCTGCCCAGTATAATTACTTAGAGAGTCTAGGAGAGTAACAATCTATTCAACAGATGGTATGGTCGTCTAACTATATCTTCGCTCTTTCCTTTGTCTTTGATTCAGTTGACCATATACCTTGCCAGACATTGCTGATGAAATGATGAACAACTGACCCTTTGACCCCGCCCACCCCACTCCCCCATGGCATTGATGGAATCAAGCGCGCCTACCTTGACCTCCATGTGGGCCATAAGCACGGCGAAGCTGGTGAGGTGTGTGCACGAGCAGCTGGTGTGTGTGCTGTTGGTGGCCAGCAGACGACAGTCCTGTGTCGACCAGAATCCCATCATGGTGCGTTTGGAGTAGCTCCAGAATGAACAGTTGGGATTGAAGTTCTCTTCCGAATGCTTTGGGGCAAAGGGGGGGAGGGGAGGGAGGGGGAGGGGGAGGGGGAGGAGGGAGAGACGGAGAGAGAGAGAGAGAGTTAGAAAGAAGGCAAAATAAATTGGGAAGAAAATATACTTAGTCATGGGGCTGTGGGAGGTAGAAAGATGAATTGTTGTCGGTAGAGCCAAAAAATAGTGCGAAAAAATGGTGGGAGGAATTGTTGGAGAAAGGGACGGAGAGGGGGAAGCTCAGAGAGGGAGTCAAACACACACACCACAACAAAACAACAAACAGAAGGGACAGAACGCCAGAGCGCAGCAACAAATAAACATGGAGCCATGGCAGGAGGTGGCAGCGCGTGCAAGTTGTTGTGTGTGAGAATCTGGAGTGTAGGAGCGGCATGTGTTGTGTAAACCGATGACGGTGTGTGTGTGTGTGTGTGTGTGTGTGTGCGTGCGTGCGTGCGTGCGTG